>NW_008824791.1:2950988-2959092 GCF_000699105.1 Pygoscelis adeliae
CTCGTGAGAAAAGACTTGACATGAACCATCCCTCTAATCTTCGATATAGGCTGTAGCAGCAGTTTGACTGACTCTTTCACATACTGGCTGAATGTTATTAAGAAACTTTGTTCATTAAGAGCTTTGTTTTCTCTGTTGAAACTGTCACATTTTGCAAAAGAAGACAAACATTAACTGGCTATCAAGAAAAGCATGAGGTGAACTCTGCAGTTGGTGAATTAGGGGATTTTTTTGTTTGTTTCTGGCGTTCTTTTCCCCCTCAAATGATCAACTCCATCAATGGGTGAGGAACAACTTGCTACTAATGTTTACCTCAAAGCCACCCCTACCTTAAAGCCAGATTCAGACAAACTGTTAATGCAGCTACCAACAACATCCAGAATAGACAACTCAAATTACAAGTGTTACATTATTATTAAATCCAAAAGGTCTCTCTCTCCCTGTATCCAGATCATTTGCTGATATTAGATATTTTCCCAATACACATTTCCAGGGGGATTCTGTCTTCCTCCATACCCTGTGGCTCAGGTTGCATTTGCGATGAAGAACCCATTCCCAAGGGGAATACCTGAGCTTTTATAACTCAGCTTCTTCTGGGAGTAATGTAGATAGAATTAATTTATCCTTACTTCTTTCCCTGCAAAAGTGCCTTGCTTCTAGGCCTATATCTTTTAGATAGCACAACTTTAACTAAAGTACTGTGGAAATGAAAACATTAAGTTGCTATTTTCTATGCATAATTTGATAATTAAGAATTCCTTGTCTGAATGACAGGTAGAACTTCTTTACCACCATCTTAAGACTCTGGTGGGCCAGTCTGACACATGAGGTTATAATCCTGGTTTATCACCTTGCTGCTTGCTCCCTGCTTCCTCACTCATCCCATCCCTACCTCCACCCTCTTAACCCCTGTTTCTGGTTCTGATACTCATCTGATCTTCTGCTGATCTGATTCCAATCAGTAATGGGCAGATAACTATTCCACAAAAAAGAAAGTAACTGATTTTTTTTTTTTTTCTGTCACAGTAGAAAAACAAATTTCTTCAGGGAATGGTCCAAACATCTCAACAGAATGAATGTGTACAGCTCCTTCCTCATTCAAGATTGAAACTTGATGTGAGGTAATAAATCACTTGCTGAGGGACAATGAGTTGGAATAGCTGATCCTCATATATATAGTTTTTGAAAAATTTATTTCTTCTTCTTTTTTTCTAGGGATACCATTAAAGCCATCAGAACCAACTCTGGAGCTCTTTTGTAAAAAAAGCCGCCCAGTCTGCAGGCAGTCTTCAGAGCCCTTCAGAGCTTGGACAACTCAAAGCTTCTGACATCTTGTGCTAGACAGTCACCTTAGGGAATCTACTACACGGTCTCCAGCCAATAAAGCATATATTATTTTCTTCATATCTAATTCCTTTAAAACAAGAACAGCCATGTAAAGCTTCCTTATGGGATGACTTTAAAGTTGATTAAGCCAGATGGCTTCAAAGACTCTTTCTGCAAACTTATTTCTTAAGTTAAGAAAGGGAGAAGGAAAAAATCCTACATTAATTCTCCAAACCTATTAAGGAAACAAAGCTAACCTTAAATACCCAATGGCAATGATACTGACTCTCAAAACATCTTCAATGAAGTAGTTTCATTTCCTGAATCTAGCTATTATCATCCCACACAAATTTTACTCTAGCTTTAAGAAAAGATTTTTTTTCCCTTTCATAATTAACAGTGTTGTTATAAATTAAAAACTACATTGGGTCAGAGGTTAAAAATGTTATGGTTACGTACTGATTCTGAAGCGGGAAACAAGATTATTATTTTCAGCCAACTACAGGGCTTTTTATGATCTTCAGCAAGTTAATTAAAAAGCAAACAATAAGAACCCTTCAGCTTTTGCTTTTCACCCTTTGGTTTATTAATATATATTAAGCCTTTGAGGACAGAAACCATATCTTATTAATTCTCCATTTAGAGCTTGATAGGGTGGGCATTTCATCCACTGCGCTGTACACAATACCTCATATTACCTCAATACTGACATAATATACCAGCAATAGGAAAAATCTCCTAAAAAGTTGTCTGCAGGAAAAACTAGGGAAATCTGGAAGAGTAAAATAGGAGGATCCTTTAAAAGTACACCTTTTAGTTCATGTATCACTGATACATATGGAAGTAGCCTATTTTAAGTAGAACATTACAGTAAATACAAAGGTTAGTAGTTCACTTGCTGTTTGCAACAGTTTAATATATAATCTGTGAACAATCCCTCTTTGTTAAAGGCATGGAAGGATATTAGCCACAGGGTTTTGACTTCAGGTGCGAGGTAGGCAAGGGAGCTACTTTCTGGTCGACATGTCCAGCCAGAACAATTTAACATGCAAAAGCACTGTTCTTGGCTAGAATAAAGTGCAGATGGGCCTGGAAGTGGGAGATGTTTACTTGGAAATAGTATGTAAAGGGTATGCAAAATGATGTGGTGTGTCTGTTAGAGTAATGAATTTTGACTCTGAAAAGTATAAACAGTGCTGGAAGGCACCTACTTAGAGATCAGAGTCTGGCTCAGTGACATACTGTCTGGCTAAAGAGCTGAAGTGCAATAAAACGGCTATGTAGGAGGAAAAAAATCTATTCAGAAACACAATACTTTCTTTCCCTGCTCACAGCTACGCATACATTTACCCACCATCTTTTCATTTAGGTGGAAGAGTGTCCCTTTTTCGTTTGTGTCAACATGGGACTTTGTAGGCATTAGGTTGCTGTTTAAGAATTTCACACTGTTGAGCAGTGAAACAATGATAAATGTTGTCCGGAAGTGAAGGAGAAATACCTGTCATGCCAAAGAAACTAGATAAATAATAGAGAGATGATAGAAATTATTCTATGAAACTGTTTTAGGAGCGTAAATCTTCATGAGCATATGGGATATGGATCAGAAAAAGAAACCAACCTAAACATTCTCCTACCGTGTCCTGTTAATATCAGCTACAATAAAACTGCAGAAAATTTTGAAATTAATCTGTTACAAACATTACTGAAAAAAATATTTGCAAAGAATGAATCTCAACTTCAAATTATTCAATAGACTGTTTAACAACTGGCATTTGCAAGGAAATCCTATAAAATTCCTAGTTATATCTTCACAATTCTTGAGTTGAGGCCAAATTAATCTCTTCTGTCTTGCAGACAGTCCTCTTAAAAAAAGAAAAAGTACTGCAACATTTAATTGCTAAACTGACTTGAACTTACTACAGTACTAACAGCTTCACCATAACAGGAAAAAAACTCTATTTGCTAGAAGGCTTGTAAAAATCTATATATTCACCAGCTATGTGATGTTGACATTGAATTCTCACCTCTGCAGTTGCTTGTTTTACAGTAAAACAATAGAAGATTCTTCTAAGTGTACTTTATCAGATAGCTGAATAGCAAAATTTTGGCTTAGAAAGACAGCAGATGAGGTTTGTATGAACTGGACATGTTTAGTGCAGTTCAGTTCATTAAAAATAAAAGTCTCGTCAGTAACTCCATCTGTCATCTAGAAACCTGAAAAAAAAGTAGTATAGCCATAGCAGAAGTTGCATTTTGGCCGTTTGGATGTTTTCATGAAGCATCTATGACTTTATCTTTTTAAATAAGGGAAAAATGGTAATTTAAATAAGGAAATAAGGAAATAAGGTAAGAAAAAGAAATTTAAGAAAATAATCAGAAAATCAAAGTATTATTTCTAATAACACTTCATTTGTTACTCAGAACAATACACTCATACCAAATTCTCATAAAGAAAAATCCTGACCTTATCTGTGGCCTCTTCTCTTCCCCTCCATTTAAGAATAATGGGGCACAACAAAAATGATTACTCAAGAGGCATAATTTCAAAAGGCCAGGGAGAACTCACAAAGGAACTGACCACTGCTTCGTTTCTCTCATCTGTATGAACAAGAAAACCACTCCTCAATGGAGCTGAGAGCATTTTTGTACATTATGGGCTTCCCTCAAGCATAGTTAGCAGTGGTGACTCTTCTCAGTGGGGTCATTACTCTTTTAGAATTGAAACAAAACATACCTGCTGTTCCTATTGCATCAGGGAGACAACAGTCCCAACTTGCTGTCACTTTTCATTCTTGTTGGCTGCTTCTGTTTAAAAATGTCTTCTCCTCACCCTCTTGACAGACCAGCATAGCTTCAACTCCAATGAACCATGGAGAAAATAAAATGAGACACTTGTCTCACATGTGCAAGAATTCAGACATCTTCAGAATGGTAAAAACAGGACAAAGTAGTTCCTCAAAAAAAAGCCTATTCACCAGTACCACAACAGGGACAAAAAAACCCAAAACAACGACAACAAAAAAACCCTGCAGGAATTAAATATCTGCCAGATAATCTTGAATTTCTACTAAGCAAACAAATTTTGATGGAATAGTATTTGCTTTGACTATTCCCCAAGTCTGGCAATAAAAATGTTCCAAAATAACAAAGAAAAAAACCCAAAACACCCTAGAAGAGATTCACCACTGAAATGCTCCTTGAATCTATTCCATTATTTCTAGTCTAAGACAAACATATTTCCCTTTCAGAATCATTATATATCATATTAAATCCATCTATAATTTTAGTCACAGGTGTAATTAGGAAAAATAACCCCGTCACCTTAATCAAAAGCAGGTTATTTCCACAATCTAAAGCTAATTCTAAAGCAGACAGGTGGCTCTAAGGAACGTTGCTTTTATCACACAACAGGCGTGTTTCTGAATTGTTTTTTGGTAATTGTTAGATAACCTCACGTGCCTTGTACACCAGTATGTGAGCTCTCTCTTAGCTTCTAGCTTTAACTGTCGCCATTTATGCCTTGAAAAAAATGAAGCTGACAGCTTGAAGATGGCAATATCGTTGCACTGTGGAAGCTTCACCGCAGCTGTGGGAAGGAAAAGCAGCTACAAGAAAGGGACCGTGTAGCTGTCTGAAGTCAAGGAGGCAGCACTGGAGCTGAAGGAACCGGCTGGTTTCAGGTAACACAAAGCAGCTCGGCATTGTCCCCGTTCTTAAGTCTGCACTCGTTGACTGGAAACACATCCTTAAATAATCTCTGAACTTTTTCTTTATTTTACTGCTTCTAAGGGAGCCAGAAATATTACTGCCCTAGTACTGGCCCCAACTTGAGATTTTAAGTACAAACAGAAGATTAAAATTACAAAGTTAAAAATAAAGTTAGATGCAGCAGGCCCTTAGGAAAACAGACAGACACGTACGTGTGTCTTACAGAAATGTGTGAAAACTGGCAGCATACATTCAGATGCTGTAAATCCATAAGCGTGGCAAAAAAATAACGGTAGGAGGAAAAAACGTAGTGCATTGGCTTGAGGACTGAAATGTAACAATTTACTTCAAAAGATCATGCAGGCTGTGAAAATTATACTGATGAGAAAAAATTGGAAAGAAAAACTGAGATGATGGCTTATTTATAAAAATGCTAGGAGATTCTATGAACCATTAAATTAACGAAAAAATACAGACTTATTCTTTAGATTAAGATTTTGAAAGAGTTCACTTAAGTCTAGTCACATACGAGTTTTGGAAACATTCAATACTACTATGTATTATTTATTATTCATCATAATGTGCTTTTACATATTTGCTTAGCACACCTCCTGTTGTAGTCTTTATTCTCTATATATATTCACAATAATACTGTAAAATTATTTAACTTACTGTACATAATATATATTTAGCAGTTATTTTTCATAAAAGCTGTGAATTTTGAAGTTACAGTTGCTGTTAAAAAGTCACCATTTAATAACCATGAAAATGAATGTATTTGAGAGAATTCAGTTATTTTACTGTGCAATTAAATCATACTGCCATTATGGATGCTGGCAAATATTAAACCTAATATGTATACCTTAGATTGACATAGCCAGATACATTCATGGTAAAACTCTGACTTAAATAGAAATCCGTATACTCTTACAAAAGTATAAAATCAACACAATTTCCCCCTGATGAGAAAACAGGTACTCTCAGGTCTTTTTCAGTATTTGAGGGAGGTCTCTGACAATGTACACTGACAGAAATTCAATGTAGAGCTGTATCTGAATTACGCCAACTGAGATTCCAGCCTGCTGACAACTATCACAGACTTCATTTACAGTGATGCTTCTATTTCTTCCTCATGACAGCTCCAAAGTAAAAAGAACTTTGAACAACAATTGGACCCCCCCCAGTATAGCCATTTTTTCCTTATTTAAAAAGATAAAGTCATAGATGCTTCATGAAAACAGCAAAAAGGTTTAAGCTGAGATTTGCCTTACCTTGCTAAAGAAAAGTACACATACACATTTACATGTATTCTTTCCTTCAGATATATTTTCTCAAGACCTTAAAGGCTTTAAATCCAACCCAATATCAGAATTATCTCTGAACTCTCAAGATCTATTTACATTTACAATTGTAGCATGCATTGAACAAAGACTCAATCCAAGACCACGGTCTTCCTTTCATCTAGCGTCCATTTTGAGTTTTAAATACAGTTAAATGAAAACAGCTATTACCTCCAAAGGGTTTTGGAAAGTATTAACAAAAATTAGTCAGATTTAGAATGAAAAGTACTCAGCCACTGATGTGATGATTTTGCATGAGCACACTAATAGCAGAAGGAACATCGAAGGACCTCTGTTAGCAGCAGTTGTGCTTTGCAACGTGAGGTACATGGGAGGATGTACAAAGAAGGGTGTCAGAAGGACCCTTCTGGGTCTAGTACTATTCAATATTGTCAGCAGCGGCCCAGATTACAGAGTAGAAAGTAAGTTTACTAAACTTAAAAATGACATCGAGCTGGGAATGTTTCTTGAGATGCCTGTCAGCAACACGATACAATGACAATACTTAAGAGCCAGCATATTCTTGTTCAGTAGCTGCTATGTGCTACTGATGAACCACAGTGCCTCAAGCTCAACTGTTGCCACATGCCATGAAGGAGTCTGACTTTCAGTTTCCAAGTAGCCACCAACAGCCAGTTTGGATTTTTTCCTTTTAATGAACTCTCTTCCTTAACACGCATATGTGCCTTTCAAAAATCACCTGCCCTCCTGACTATGAACAACTCTATAACCAACACACAGCACACCACTTGACTATATCACACACAGCAACTTGCACATCAGGGATAACTCTTTACATGTTTTCAGTTTGACCACCTTTTCCTCTTTAATACAGGGTCATGTATTGCTTTGAACCTCTTGGATTCTCTTGAAATGAATGCTAGTAGTGTAAGACAGAGAAGTAGTTCTGGTTTCAGAAGAGGTTTTGCAGTCCATATTGTAATTACAAGCTACTGGTACTAGCATACTGCCCTCTGGATTTTATTCTCTTTATCCACTTAGTCCAATGGAGATATTTTATACTAAAGTCTGTGGACATCTGATCAGGTCTGTAATCCACTTGGTACAATAGCCAAGTAATTAACTACATTTACAAGAAAGAAAATTATATACACAAAACTTCAAGTTTGTTTGCATGTATGTATGCATTTTTGCCAGTATTTCTTAGGATTGGAAGCTATTAGAAATACCAGACTATCTCTCAGCAATAAGGTAATAGTAATTTGGGGGAGAAAAATAGACAGTAATTATTTCCTGTGAAGAGCAGTTAACTAAATAGATGGGAGTGCAGTAATTGAGATGAAATCAGGCATCTGAAAATTACACTGAATAGCAAGAGAAGTTCATAAAGCTCTTCTGTGGAGAGCACTTTCTAGGCCTGTCTACAGCAATAGCTCCAAGGGTATTTGATTTGCTTGGTTACCATTCCAAGCAGTAAGTTTCTTTCCTTTCTTAAAGAGTTAAAAGTCTCAATCTTGTTTAAGGTTTGCAATGGCAACTAGAATAAAAATTCTCAATTAACCACAGCTGCATTACTCCGCCTGCAAATTATCAGCCTTTGAAATACAGAGTGAACTCCGGCCCACCAGTTTCCAGCTGCTGTGCAACCCAGCTGCTGTGCTCCCTCCCAGCTCAGGAAAGAGCATGATCACGTCATCTCATGGACCTGATGCTACAGCTCTGCCAGGCCAAGCTGGCCCAACACATGGCCAGACCAAGCATCTTTGCAC
>NW_008824791.1:2959154-2970931 GCF_000699105.1 Pygoscelis adeliae
CTCCGAGTCGTGCCCTGTCATCCCCAGGGACCTCGCAGCCAGGAAGGTGAGGAGTCAAGTGCAGCGCCGTGCAAATATATACCCACCAGTCTCACACCACTCTCTGCCTAACAGCTCCCGCTGTGAACCACGGAAGAGCATGGGGCAGACACACTGCTTGCCTGGACCCAAGAGGAGATGGAGGTTGAACGATAGTTGAATTTCTACTGGCAGGTAGTATTTATAATCACCTTAAATCTTCTAGAATCACTATCTTATCTAGGTTTCTCCACTCTCTAGGGAGTCCTGTCTTCATAAGTAACGTAATGGAAAGCGGACATATATGAAACATACACTTTTCATAGACTTCTCACTAAAATCGTAATTCTCAATTTACAAAATTTAGATTATTAGGACAATTAAGCATTCAATTGATTTTGACAGTCAGCGAAAACCCAGCCCTTAATTATCTGCTGAATGTTGGAAATTCTCCCTTAGACAAGCACATCTTTACCTGCACAAACAAGTGTATTGTAGGAACCAGGCCAACAACTACTTAAACCAAAATAATTGTACATTTCCTATTTCTTTAATGCAATCATACAGATCTGAAATTACATACACTTAGGTCGAGACAGAGTGATAGGACAGAATGTAGAATAATATTTTAAATAATTAGGGCAGATAAAAGTTTTAAAAGTAAGGTATTTTTCCTCATAAGAATATTCATCCTTTATTTTTTTCCTAAATGATACCAGTCCTTACATCGTTGTCTTTCTTAATCAAATACAGAAATTAAATCAGAGGCACTGATGAGGAAAATATCAGCAGAAATGCACTTAAGCTTATTACATAACACTTTCTGATTAGAGCCCCAGTAACACTTCACAGATTGAGATACATTATTATATTTTCAATTTGGTATGACTGAAATGTTTTATTTTCATGTCAATAAATGAATTTCCTATCTAAAAATCAGAATGTAAACCGGAGCTGAACTGCACTCCTAGGACTGCAGTTTTACAGAAAACTATATGGGTACAGTGTTAAATTTCCATGTTTGTGTGCTTCCTATTCAAATATGTAAGTTGCTTTTTCTTGGAAAGGTCTGAATAGATTTTGAGAATTCATGGAGAGAGGAAAAAGATGCAGATTATTGAGATAGTGGAAGATAGCTTTTGGGAACAAAGAATATCTTTGGAAGTTACAGGATCCGCTGTTTTTTTCCTCTCGTTATAAATAAAAGTCTCATTTTTAAACACAAAATAATATGGTACAGTGATTTATCTTAGATTGCATTTGATGTCTTTCTGTAGCTCTATTTGCATCTTATTTTTGAACATCCAAAGACATCTTACCTATAAAGGTAAGACAAAAACTAGCTCCTATATTTGAAACATTTATTTTTAACTTTTCCAGAAAATGTCAATCATACAACAGGCTTCTTCGTTTTGAAAATACAGCATCTTTGTAAGATATTGATCTACCTTGTTTGGGGGAGAAAGGGGGAATTGTGAGTTAGCTGTGTGCAATATATGCAGAAATAAATAGACTTCCAGTATGAAGTATGGCTTATAAATCTGTAGTATTGACTGCCTTATTAATCAGTTATTCTAAGAAAGTAGTACTCCTCAGTGTATCATTAAATAGCTTCATCATAATACATATACAGCAAACACAAATCCTTTATGAAAATTAAGTGTTGAATGTTAATTAGTTAATAGGTTATTTAAACTTTTTAGCTGATTAACCATTAGTTAATTTTCACTATGTTTTGCCACAAGATTTACCTACAGCATTTCATATGTAAGAGAAAACATACCTTACAAGAGCCTTTACTATACTGTTTTGATCATTTGTCCTCTAGTGAAAACGTAAATATTTTAGCCTCGAAGGAAGTAAAACTACAGCTTTTGAACTGCAAAATGTTTACCTTTTAATTCTGCAGCCGAAGGGAAAATACTCTAGGCAAAAAAAGCTAGACAAAACAGATCCTCTACACTGATGTAATCTATACTTATACAAGAAGAAAATCTGGCCTACTGCTTTTATGCCGTACAAAACTTTTAGAGACATGACACTTAAACTTGCACAATCACCTTCTTATCTCCACTAAGAGGAAGATGGTAGAATATATTTGGGGAGTGGAAGCATCACTCTGCTAAATTCCCTCCCAGCGCTCATAACGCAGTGTGCAAAGAGCTAGCGTACCGAGTGGACCTGCCTGCTTCCCGATTGTGTTGCCCAGACATATCCCGCTCAGAGGATACGGAGTTTCAAATGCCAGCTAACAGGCTCCAGGTACAGCCATCTATTTGCTGTTGCATTTGGCCCTTACTTGTTCTTTTTCTGGTTTTTAGTCCAGGCCTTGCCTGGTGAAAAGTTTTTCTGACCCTCCCTTCCTCTGGAGTGCTTGGCATCAGACAGAGAGAAGGAACACACAGGAAAAGGTGCAGCAGCCTTACTGTGGCTTCATTTTTGGTTCCAGCATGCGGCTGCCGGCTGGATGGTACTTTATGGGGCACACAAAGGCAAACAACATGAAGGCAGTTCACAAGTGCAAAATTAAAATGATGTCTTTGTAGGAAGGCTACCAACTAACTCCAGCTAACATTCCAGTCATGTACTCACAGACTGACTTCAGTGCTCCCTAGCAACACTTCCTTTCCACAACTTCCACACCGCCACACAACTTGCACGCACAGTGCCATAACTGGCACTTCCTCTCCTCTTTCTCTGCCCAAGATTTTTCTTTCAAAGCCAAATTGGTGGGTGCTTATGTACAGGACAGCTGGTCCACACGTCTGTTGTCACACAGCCAAAACTGCCTTTTCCACAAATCTTTCCGAGCAAACAAATGAGAGCAACAGTAAATCCACTGGCATTGCTATCCACTTGGATACAATTAAATTATGGTGAAAAAGACACAGTGCATTTCCCAAACACAAGGGACATTATCTGTACCTGTGTGTCTGATACCTTCATGGGGTGCAGCACCCAGCACAGTACTAGGATTCCTTTCCTTCTCCCAGGTGAGAGAATTCCTGTATAAAACAGGATATAACACTAAGTATCCGACTTACGTTAAACTCAGAAACTAGAAAAATGTATCCCTGTGTGGCTAATCCTCTAACTACTTGAAATACAGCTTCCCTAGAACAAATGATTTAGAATGGCTTCTGCATAAATTCCTAGGTAAATCCTCGTAAAGAGACAATAATGGAACTGGAAGAAATTACCTGCAATCAGGCTGTGATCAAATTGGGCCTCGGCTGTGACCCTGCAAAGAATGACACGTGTGTGCCATTAAATATTACAACTCGATTCCAGACTATGGCACCATTCAAAGACTGAAACCTTTGCAAGTCTAGGAATTAAACTGTATAGATAAAAACAGAAGGGACCTATTTGTTGCCACCTTAATAACAGTAAAAAAAAAAAGTCACATAAAAAATATTGTATGAGAAGGTGAAATTGTCCAAAACATTAAGTGTGAAATGGGCTTGAAGTGTTTTGAATGGTGAATCAGACACTGCATGCAGCTCTGATTGTTACATTCTTTTTCATCAGAGTGGCCGACCTCCGAAGGTGACCCTTACCATGACAAGGAAATCTATTGCTTCCAAAGTGAGAAGCACTGAAGGACTATACATGGAGCAAAAGAAAGCTGCAAGGTGATTGCTACCCTTTGACACTCAGCTGCTTATAAAAATGCCTACACGTAGAAATGGAAGTCAAAACCACTTTTAGCACCTGTTTTGTAGGCAGAGGGAAACAGCTTGGCTAGAAGATGAAACTCCTAACAAAAGATCTGCCATGAAATTCCTAGGTGTCAGATTGTAAGTGTAAAATGTGTGACGCATACAACAATTATGATGTACTGAAACTGTTTGGGGGAGATTGCAAGAAAAGGGAGAAGTGCTCACATGCACACTCCCACGTGCACCAGCAGAGTTGTCACCTGAGATGCTCTGGGGGTGGTGGTGCTCCAAAGGACCTCCTGAGGCAAGGCAGGGTGCTCACAGGCAGCCTTCCCATGCTGTAGCTGCTGCAGCTTCTGTACCATAAGCACATGTAGGATTTTGAAATCTGCCTTAATATCATCCCACATCGGCCCTCAGAGGCTTTAGGTCTGGGCAGAAGGCAGCTGTAACTAGGAAGGATGCACTATCCCTTCTCCTAATTCTTGCTCTGAGAAGAAGGTGGGATGTGATCCAATAGAAGGGAGACCTTCAAGGCAGAGCTTAACTAACACCCTCACCTATGTACTCTACAAAACAAGCATTTGGAATTATTTCTATGTTTTGCCAGATCATTAAACTATTCAAATGATAGGGCAGGAAGAGTCAGAGCCTGGAGAGCAGGAGCACCCCAGAGCCAGAGGGAACTGGAGGTGTATCTAAGCAGAAACAGGCAGCAGAAGGAACGGGGCTCCTGGAGAGGGCAGAAATGCAGCAGTTACCATGTGCATAACATTCCCTGGGCTATGTAAAGCAAAAGAGTCACAGGATCTTGCTGCAATTATTCCTGTTTATCTCTGGGCCTGCAGAAAAGTAGAGGAAGATAAGGCACACTTTCAAGGGGGGGACACACAAAGTGTCTCCTAAAACCTCTATCAAATGGGGATGGATGCAACACGATACATGGGAGTAGAGGGTGCAGTACTCACACTGTTTGCAGATCCATGCCTTTAGACGTATCTAATGGCAACAATTCCAACTGAGGAGATAATGAAGATGAGAACCCACTTCTCATTTTCTGGCTGGCTTTTGCTTTTGTAAAGTATATACTTCCCTCTCATTATGCTAGAGATATTGTTCTATTTGAGCCACATTGTATATTCTTATCACCAGATTGCCATAGTTTAGAAGTCTAGCTCACCCCTCTAATACCATTTATGTCAGAAACTAAAGTTTTATGAGAGTGTCTCTAAAGAACTGCATTGCATTATCGGTCTGAATAATGAAAAAATGGATTACATTCTTTTTGCCCACTGAAGCTGTCTGTCACATGCAATACAGATACTGCCAATGCAATGGTTAAGTGCAGTGACTAAAAGATAGCTAAGGATGTTTTCTGATGCTTGGATGGTATTTATTGCCTTCCTAATGCTCCCTGAAAGAGTCCTCATAAATGACAGATTCTTCTGATTACAATCAAAGAAATATAATTTGTGTATAATTTGGAAACTGTTCTTTGTTTTTTCATGGTTCAGCGATAATACCATTTTATACACCCTTTTATACACATTTTAAATCATTTCCAAATGTACTTACCTATTTTCTGCCTAGGGCATTAGAATACACGGCTCAATAAAAACAAACAAATGGAGCCCAGGGTGATAACCTTTAAAAAGCAGGCAATATACTATTACTAGAACTGGATCCAGATCTTGTGATAAAATATATTACACTGAAGTTTGGATCAGGGCATTGAAATAAGGTATAAAGTAAAAACCAGCCTTAATACTTGATGTACAAAATATCCTCTGACTCATGGGAAGACAAGATTTTGATTGCATTTGAATTCATCTGTTCTGTTTCAGAAAAAGAAACAATTCACCAAAAACCATTTTTGGCTATAAGACAGATCAATAGCAAGAAGAGATTATAGTTACTTCAGGAGCATCAGAGCCAAGTTTAAGTCTGTGCTGGAAAAGACGCTTGAAAAATGCTGTAAAGAATAGTTATATAGTAGGGTAGCCATTACTAAGTAGATGAAGATAAAACTGTGATTCAGTTTTTGATGTTCTGTAATGTAAGATAACATGTAAAAGAAAATGAAGTCTACTTTGTGGAGAGCAGTAGGAACTAAGAGGCAGCAGACTGGCTCCGTCCTGGAGTGACTGAAATGAGAAATGGAAGTAAAAGGAGGATCCCTACATACTGGGGATGGGGGTTCTTTTATGCCAGAAGAAACCAATGGAATTAACTGATGCAGATGTGCAAAATATCCCATGAAGTAAGACAGGCATGCAAACACGATTCAGAAAAGTGTCTGCTCAGCTTCTCCAAGTCTTCTCTAAACTGATCCCTTGAATTACAACATGCCCTATTTAGACGAAGAAGTTTAATCCAGACCATGCAACTATTCACCGTCTACCCTAAAATTTCAGTGGTGAGTCTTTTGGTTCCTTTAACCTGTTCAGTTCTCCTTAGAGTTTCATCTTCTTCATTTTTATAATTCAAGCGGAGGTGGGATTATCTGGGCAGTGGTAAGGAGAAGGGAGAGCCCGGCAAGGAGCAGCAGTGTGGTGAGAAGCCATGGAGATCTGCAGGTTCTGCAGAAAACAGAAGGGCCGTAAGAAAGGTCATCAGGATTGGGGCAGTCACAAAACCAGAAAGTTGTAATATTTTTGCCAAAGTTTTGATAGTCTTAATTCTAAAAGACCACATGAGCCTTTTAAAAAAAAAACAAAAAACTGAAAACTCACTTTTCTTCAAGAAAAATCTATTAATGACTCAACTACCAGCTAAAGTGGAGACGGACTCTGACCTACCCCATCAAATATGCCAGTGGCACACTCTGATGTTGGCATTTCTTAACTTGATTCTTGACTTAAATGCCCTTTTAATGTGCTCATTAGTGAAATTTTCTAATTAAAAAATGCAACAGCTAAAAAGACGCCCTCTCCTACACAAGTCACATGGAACCAACCTGAACACCTACACGGTTCATTAGCTGAATTGGCAATTTCAGATCCCAGAGCAGTTCTCTGCCACTTCTGTTAATTGAATAACTTGTAGCAGAAGTAGGCTGTTATCTTTTTTATACACCTGTCACAAAAGGCAGAACATAATTTATTCTATGGAAATAAAGTTTTTGCTACCTAGAATACCTCAGGAATCCAGAGGCTTAGAATAATTTGGTCATTTTTAAGAATTGCAGAGGAAAGTGTTGTCATAAGATTATTTGTCTGCCACCTTCCAGCCACCTTCTGCCTTCTCCGTCTTTCACCCTTTAACGTCACCATCTGCCATGGTCCCCTGCATAGTTAGCGTGTCACTTGGTTTCATGCCCTTTTCTGTCTCACTTTTCTTGCACCATGTTCTCACCCTTCATCATTTAAATCACGCTCTTTCTTGTCTGTGTCCTTCCCTTTCTGTTCAGCAAGGTCAGGATCCTACAGACACTAATGCCAATCCTACATGCAAGTTATTATATATGATCTGCAAGTGATCTGCATTTCATTACATTCCCCCCTACCCGCTTCACACATTATTTCTACAATATGCCCAGTATTGTTGTGTATTTTTCTGTATTTATTTAATCTCTGACAGTTTCTAAAGCATCATCACATCTTTTCTAAGTGATCTATTTCCAAAATGAACTACAATACCTGTAGGACAAACTTGATATTCTAACAGTCCTCTCTACTTTTCCCATGTATTTCTCTACATTAACAACACCAGATTCCTTCTCCAGACTTCTCCTAGCTGCAAAGAGTTGAACATCTACGTGATGAATCATACATGTATACTCTCATCTACAGCAAAAAAGTATCTTCGCGCTGCTGCCACTGTCACAAGACAGCCATACATTACAAGGCAGCAGCAAGCCGTTTGCTCTTTTGAAATAATAATAACAATAATAGTAATAATAATAATAATAATAATTTGTAGTGAAGAACTGAGAAAAAAATGGTAAGCAGATGAATAAATTTTAGTCACAATTTGCATTCACCTTCTACTTGAGCTTGTGCCATGGCAATCGTTCAGTGCTTGTCGTCAGACTTCAAGGTTTCCCTCTTAATAGCTCCAGGAAACTAAAATATTTCTTGCATACGACTTTTAGAAACCTCTTCAGGAACAGGTCACATCGCATCTACTGACTTTCTCCTAGGCGGCTCAGCAATACCTTTAAAATTCAAACTTCAAATTGTACTCCATTCTAGCATTATAGTACAAAAACATGAACCATGAACTATGGTAAGCCATAGTGTTCGGCATTGCACACAGCTGCACCTGTGCTACCTGCCCTGGGTGCTGTAAACAGGAAAGAAGATCAGGAATGATTCATGATTTTCACAAAAGCAACTTTAAAAGGATATCTCTCTTAGCTGCTTTTAGTGAGATTTAAAATATACATAACTGTACTGGGTGCAGGTGCCCAGGCGCTGGCAGGGGGCTGCAGGGCAGCCTCTGTGAGGAGTGGCCGGGGCTGCCCCGTGCCAGACACAGCCGGTTCCAACCGCCCTGCCGCAGGGCACGGCCGAGCCCCTCAGCCATGGTGGTGGCACTCTGGGGAAAGCCTGTGAAAGAAAGGGCAAAATGCTGCCCGGAAGTGAGGAGTGAGGGGAAAATGTGTGCAAAACAGCCCTGCAGACACCAAGGGGAGAGCAGAAGGAAGTGCTCAGGGCACCCGAGCAGGGATCCCCCTGCAGCCCATGGAGGACCCGCGCCGGCGCAGGTTTATCCTGAAGGACTGCAGCCCACAGGAAGGACCCACACTGGAGCCGCTCATGAAGGACTGCAGCTCGTGGGGAGGACCCATGCTGGAGCAGGGAAAACTGTGAGGAGGAAGGAGAGGCAGAGACAAAATGTTATGGACTGACCATAACCCCCCATCCCCGTCCCCCGGTGCTGCTCAGGAGTGGTGGGGAGGAGGTAGGGCAGTTGGGAAGGAAGGAGTGAAGTTGAGCCTGGGAAAAAGGGAGAATGGGCGGAAGGTGTTTTAGTTTTTGTCATTGTTTCTCACCATCCAAATCTATTTTAATTATCAATAAAATAAATCAATTTTCCTCAAGTCAAGTCTGTTTTGCTTGTGCCGGCAATTGGTCAGTGATCTCCTTGTCCTTATCTCCACCCACGAGCTTTTCCATCTTATTTTCTCAGCCCGTCCTGTAGAGGAGGGGGAGCGAGACCATGGCTGGGGGGCCCTCCAGCAGCCGGTCAAGGTCACCCCAAGATTGTAAGGGTAATATTTAAATTAATTACCATTCAGTCAATAATGAGGACATTATGGCATTCAGCTATACGTGAGTTTGTATTTCATATACAAAATGGTCACTAAAAACAATGACACGTCAATACTTCTTGTGAATTTAAAGCATTATTCATGCATTTATATTTTAAGATGAAGTTTCTTAGCCATTGGAGTTATGAAAAAAAATTCTCCTCGTATGATAAAATTTGGTGCCATTTCATCAGTGCCACTGTTTGCTCAAGATCGCTTTCTGCAGGCACAGAAACCGCATTTTAAAATAGATGCTGACTTCCCTATTCATACCAACATGCATTTGCTGTGTGGCCTAATGACAGTATCAAGAATGCAAAACCTGATCATTTACCACTAATAACTATAGAGGAACCATCTTCTTACTCAGGTTCTGTGAGGTACTTGAATATCAACATTTTTTGCCCTCTGCTAAAAATAAAGCACTTATCAGATATATAAAACAGTAAGCTCTCAGAAAGTACTTCAAAGACCTAAGTATCCCATTCTTTCTATTCCCATAGTTAATGATGCAGATGCAATCTGTCCCAATAAAGAACAATGTTGGTGCCCTAACGTCTAGCATTTAGGCACAGAGCAGCCTAAAGCTTGTTAGCAGCAGATATTCTCTATGCAGGATATGAAGGGATTATGCAATTCAAACAGGCATTCCTTTCTGACCCCTGGACAGCTAAGGAGACACTAGGTAAGCACAGGGGTAACTCCTGAAATCCTGCCCTCATCTACAGCCTAAACACAGAGACCGGGCTTTAAGAAAGATACAACTGCACACTCAGTAGCCAAAGTCCAAATTAAGCCATTTTTGATTGCAACCTGAAAAAAGAAAGTAATCACCACATAAATAATACCTCACAATGAAAAGCATTTGCCCAGGCACTGGAGGACTGAGACCCAATGCCTTTCTCAGCCTGAAGGAGCTTAAACCAACATCTCTAAGCCTCCTACGAGAATATTTACCATCAGGCAATGAACAAAGTTGAAAGAGCTACCTACGCGCCTCTCAGTGAAGCTATGACATATTGCTGAAAAGAACTGAAGATGTGTGAAAAAAAGAAGTCTGGGAATCTGGTCCCTGTTCCCAAGACTCTTTCTCTAGTTTGTATTTGATGATAAAGCACGGCAAACCTCCTCCTGCTGCAGCAATTTCATACAGAACAACCACAACTGCACAGTAGTGCCTGCACACATTCAACTCACTTCGAAGCTGTCATGCCCATTAGGACTTGTCAAGGATCCCTGCAGAGTAGCATATAGCTTCAGGTTCCTGACTGGGCTTAAGTAGGATTTATGCATTGAGTTGATCAAATGGAAGCAATTACAGCCATAAAAATGTGTAAATGTAGCCGTTTTTAAATTCTCACATCAAACAGAACTGCTAATGAACTAAGACTGACTTAGAGTTCATAGACAGCTGATCGTAGGCTTTCAGGATCTGAAGCTCCAATTAAGAAGCTTCCATTTTGTCAAACTGCACAACTAGATCTTAGGCTAAATCCACGTGTGTCACATAGACAAACCTGGCAGAGGAGCTGTTTATTCCCTGATGACCACATAACTCCTCCAAGTATTAAAGCCATCAACAATGATAAGTACTTGATTGCCAGTGTATCCTCACAACGTTTCTATTTCTTTTCGTGAGATATGCTCAGAAAGCTACTGCAGTAATTCCCATGTTCGTCTTTGTCCTGCTGCAGCAAAATACGTGTCCTCTGTGATAATGATGGTGTCTCTCGTTAGGTTCTGTATGTTGGAGACTTTCTCCAGTGAATTAGAAGACATATTCTAAACACAACAACAGAGCAAGGCTTAGATTAGACAGCAGTAACCCTTCTTTAGATTATAGTGAGGCTTAAAAGGTTTGTTTGATGTGCGCTAGGCTATTCTTCAAAGGCCATTGGGAAAAATGGAGGATTTTCTAAGGATTGGAAGTACTTTGGCCTCAGCTGCATTTTTGTTCCGTTCCTTGCATGTACTTTGACTTAAAAACAAGGTGTGTGGCTAGCAAAATGAAAGGAAGCGAGAATCAGTCATATAGGACCTTCTACTATCATTTCACCTTAAATCTGTTGAAAATACATACTGCTTAGCCCATCAGAAATGTGACATTGTTCTTGATCAAGACAGATGAACATCTGTCCAACTTTATAGCTGATAGAACTATCAGGTAAACAGAAAAATATTTGCTTCCTATTATTTAACATTTTGCTTAAATTAAAATATTAACATGAAAAATGTATCTGCTGTTATGAAAATACCCTAGAGGCTTCATGAATTAAGATGACACTGAGTGCAACAGTCAGTAAAGGGTCTAAAAACAACCATACTCTTCACCACAGTCACCATGAAATTTGAATCACCTGGACAAGGAAAAGAACTTTGCTTTTAACCTATCTTCCTACACTTCATTCAGCTGTAATGTGCAAATAAATTCTATTCCCTGATGTGTATTTCCCTTGCCCATCCAACATTTCAAATCTACATAACTTAATCTATACACTAATGGACTCCTAATTTTCTGGGGTAGTCAACCACACAAAACACTAATGCAGATCATTAAAAGAAGTGGAAAATCTAAACAAAGACATAACAATTAATTCTGCGCAAGCAATAGCTCTACCACAAACTTACGAAAAAATATTTATAGCATTGTTTTTCTAAGCAGGGTGTAATTTAAATTGCTAATTCTTCCACCAGTTTATTTTATGACTGTCACATCTTTAATGTTTTAAAGAAACAGTCTCCAGATCTGTCTGTCCAACTTTCAAATTTTTTTTGTTCTCTTTTTCTTACCCAGGATTTAGGCAGATTATTCAATCAGTCATTTTGCCTTTCTTCATTCCTGC
>NW_008824791.1:2970949-2977246 GCF_000699105.1 Pygoscelis adeliae
CTGAAGTTAATTCCCAGTGGTGCTTTATTTATCCTCTGAGACAGAATTTCATTACAATATCCCATGCTGCTAAGGGTTTGGGATAGGGAGACTTCATCTAGGCATAGTACCAAACTTTACAGGAAAAATGAAGTGTTGCATTATAGCATTTCAGTCCACTCTTTGCTCAAGTTCCATACTAAAGAGCAAATTTAGAAATGATTTAGCACTCTTTGTGTTTAGTTTTACAGTGCAACCTATCTGCTCAGCTATTTTATATATTTATATCTATATATAAAAAGCTATTTTAAATGGCAGTAGTCTTTAGTGGGATCATGAAAACAAAGTCATTCCACAGGTACACTCATTTCAAGCTAGGCTTTATATTTTAAATATCATAATTTATTAATTCCTGTAAAGAATCAGTTTCATAGTAAAATGAAACATATTTAATTATCACCGATTTCCCTTCACAGCATCAGAAACGCAGAAGACAGTGTCTTAGTTTCTCAACCATTTATTTATTCAAATTTTGTGTGGAAACCTGTCTGGTAATCTGAGCACAGGGTGATGGTGTCTGCTGATGGAGCAATCACCAAAGAGACTAGATGGGTCAAGTGATCTATTGCCACTATCTAAAACTGACTTACCAAACAGTTGTGGATGAACAAAATTCTTCTGGAATTCTTTTTTCCACCAAAATTCAAAGATTGCTTCCCAGCAAAGACTTCTATGTTCTTCACAAATTAACTTCACTGTCAACACAATAGATACGTTGGAGTACAGGGGTCAGAGTCAAGAGAAACACAGTGACAGTCTAGGATTGCACGCTGGGCAGTCAGTGTGGGGTGAGGACACTTCTGCCCAGCACATGCACCTGAGGAGCCTTATAGGTCGCATGTTTATAAAGTCCTATCTGACCATGAAACTGGGAAACCTTGAACCTGGACTGCTTCAAAACTTCCTACAAAGGCTAATGATTTAATTACAGAGCTGTCAATTTTATCTCTAGTGAGAGAATTATTGTTATTTATTATTTTCCAGAAAAAACCCTGACAAGATACATATATAGTATGCTATATTCAGTGGAACAAACAGTTTTTGGAAGTACCAATAAAAAATCTAGGCCAATGGTATCCAGCTCTTACCACTACTATTTTCTGTAGCATAGGGATTTTTCACCTAAAGGAGAACAAAAGCACTGCCATATGAGTGACACCAAGGGAGGTTTCCCTGATGTATGAGCTACCGTGTTTCCTAGAACTACTGCCAGGGTCATGTTTGCAACAAGCGTGCCTTTAATCTGAGAAGTGTCAACGAAATGGCTTCCAGGTTTGCTTTGTGACTTCTGTAAACTGCTATTATTGGCTTCTCTGTTAATAGGAAGCTGTAATTTGTCAGTAGCCAATTAGCCCAGGAATAAATACCTGTCTCTTCTCAGCCACCCTCACACAACCGCAGAAACAGAAATAGCACAAGAACAGGAGACTTGTCTGTGAGATCGCCTGTATAATATGAATGGCATCAGTAAGACTTTTTTAACGGGAGGACATGAAGGAATACAGTTACAACCTTATGTGAATAAGATCGCTGTTATATCTAAGGAAAGAGGGTAGCTTAAAGCCATTGCTAAATCATAGCGCAAAGAATGAACTAGAAGAGTAGCAATACATATAAAATGTAATTTTACTTGGAACAGAAAATGTAGTTTTGATTAATTTTAACACTGTAGAATATGCAATACAAAAGTGTCAGAAGTTTTCCATTTACCAGCTAAAATCCCAGGACCTGAAGTACTTCCACTTTTTTTTTTTTTTAATAGTTTTTTTACACAAATATATTGATTCATCATCCCTGCCCACTCTGTAACATTCACACTGGCTGAAAAATACTGCATTATCTACCTCTGGTAATCAAGGTTCTTTCTTTTTGATAAGCAATTCTAGATAACTCATGAAATGTTAACCCCAGCAAAAGAATGAAATATTTTCTTTTTTATTGCATTGCTTTGAGGCTGTCATGGTCTAGAAGGCACCATTAAGGCATGCATATGGCTTAGCACTGAAGAGTCTGAATTGCTTTGTTTTCATTCCCCCAAGCTCAATGGATGTCCTAGATATTTACAGAGGTAGAGAACATTCGTCATGAAGCACAGCATCAATTTCATTAATACAGGACTTCCGATACAAGCAGATTGTTCCACTGAGTTTTAAATTTGTAAGATAAAGTATGTTTTCTCAAAAAAATTTCCAGAGTCCTTTTTTTCCAGAGGGCATATTTTCTTTAATTATTCAAATAAATATATGTGTGGTACCTTCCAACTATTTTGTACATCATTCCTATTTCTTATCTATGTTTTGATCAATTTCTCAAATAATTACCAATATTATCAAAACACATGAATTTAAAAGCATAACTAACAAAAACAAGGAACAAAAATCCCTAAATATAAATAAAATATTGCAATTTTTAAAATAAATCAATCTGGTACAAAATTGTGACTTAATGGGAACCAATACCCTTTTCTAGTTTGTCCAGATCATCCAAGAATCTCCTGTAAATACACTGTTTCTTACGCACAGTGTACTTTTAATTATATTAATTCTTGCAACAGGTAAAGTGTTTGAAATTAATAAACTAGTGAAAATAATCATTATTTATAGATGATCCATCTTGGAGAAAACCGTATACACAAAATGTTGATCCTGAAGGTATTTGTCTACATGTTCAACTATAAATAATGCATGTTTCCAATTATTTCAATATCCAAAGCGAGGAAAATTTACCTTGAATACAAAACACTTTCAGAATTGTGTTCTAGATCTGTACACTGAAAAATTAAGTCTTTACATTTAGTAATTGTTCCAAACTCACTGGCAATGTCACCATGCTTTGAAATTTGGCCAAGAAAACAAGAAGAATGAAACTGTGAAAAGTGGTTTTGAGAAAATCATGTTTTGTGAAGTGCTGGTAAGACTGCCTACTGATTCCCACTGATCGGCAGCTCTTCAAATGGACAAAACGTTTGATTGTTCTCAAGAAGTGACCCATCCGAGCTTTGATTTAGGAAGCAAGTTTGTACAGTTGGGTATAACTGAGCTGGAGCATGATTACAGAAAAACTGATATTCACGACCCCCTGTTGAATTTGACATGGCTCAAGCAAGATGAAAAAACAAGTTCTCATTTCCTTCCCTCTGATGACAAGCCTCATTTATACATCTTGAGAACAGATCGGAGTTGCCTCATGCTTAGTGGATGTTTGGGCCTGTGTATTTCTGTGTGGAAAACAACTTTTCCACCTAATTCAAATCTTTTAGATTTCAAAGGAAAGTCAGGCTGAAAAGTCAAAATATCTCTCAGCCAAAAAAGCATTTAAAATTCATTGGAATTTTTTTTAATTCTTAACAAACAGTGTAAACTCAAAAAAAAAAATTCTATTATTTAGCCTATATCAGAGAAACAGAAATAAAGAAAATATAGAAAATACTGTGTTTCATTTAGAAAATGTCACCACAAGAAATTCTGAATTTTTGTATGAGGAAATCTGTCAAAAGGCATTCCAACAGCAAACTACACTTTTTTTTTGTTAAGAAAGCAGAATTTTTGTCAACTTTGTCAAAAAATTCCCTTCTGCTTTGTGAGGTCTGTACCTTGGCCAACAAGAAGTACCAAGCAAAAGCTAGGGGTTTTTTGCACTGACTAGTCCCTCACGTGGTGAATTTGCGGGTCTCAGCTGAGTTCATGGCAAGGTGACAATCAGAAATACCACCACTGCAGTCAGAATTAACAGGCAAGTTGGCTGGCAGTCTCTCAGGAGAGACACCAGAAAGTGAGTGAGCCTTGTAGTTAAGCAACAGCTTCATTCAGGAAAGATTTTGTTGTTAAATGGGCGTAGCTTGGCAAAGTGTGGCAAAGTGTAACAGTAAAGCTGATGCAACTGTTGATTGCTTTCACAGGTGTATGTGTCTGTTTCAGCAGATACCTCCTAGACTCTACAAGTACAGACATATCTTTTTTCCACAAAAAATAAAATTGACTTTAAAAAGCACATAATTGAGTTACACACTAATGTCCAAGTCTTAAGTTTATATTAAGACCAAATTTTTGACGTAATAATTTATTCTTGCAGGATTTTCACCAAAAATATAATTTTGAAACAGCATTGGGAAAAAGAAAGAATGTGCTGAAATGTAAATAAAATTTACTTTAAAAAGCACATAATTGAGTTACACGCTAATGTCCAAGTCAAGTTTATATTAAGACCAAATCTTTGACTTAATAATTTATTCTTGCAGGATTTTCACCAAAAATATAATTTTGAAACAGCATTGGGAAAAAGAAAGAATGTGCTGAAATGTAAAATAAAAATGTCTCTTGTTCCTTTCAGAGTCCTTTCACTCATCTCCTTTGTTAAAGTTCTTTCTGTGCCTGTTAATTAATTGCTGTGATTGAGGTCAATTTTGAAGATTATATGAGGTTAATTTTAGACTCTCTTGAGTGCAGACTAAGAAACTCATTACTGTTACTGACGCTTGAGTGTCAAGTTAGGTAGACCTATAATATTTCAGCCTCTCAATGATATTGATCGTTCTGTAAAGAAGTACTGCCTTGGCCTGTGTCACAGAGGTCTGCTCCTAGCACCTTTTTAATTTCTTTGATTCTGTTGCCAGATTATAAATTACAAGTGAAAGCTCAGGGTTTCTAATTAGTCTGATGTTCTCCAAGGAGGCTAGCAAATATAATGTAGTAACACATGTAAGTAACCACCACCCAAAGTGCTTTTAGCAGAAAACCAATTAAAAGGAAAATGAAAAGAGAAAAATGGCCCTGTGCTTACTCTGTGCTCACTACCAACTGGCTTACTAGAAATCATGTGATTAGTCGATTGTTGGCCAGCAAGAAACTTACTGATTTTAAGTTTATACTTGGTAAGTTTATTAGAAGGAAAGTTCATACTTAACTTATAATCTGTGTTTGTATTATAAACATTTCATAGCAAGTCTGAAATGATTACACACTACCCTACGCCCACCGCTTACAAAGTGACAAACAATAAGAGCAACCACTTCCGACATCTTCCGTACCAGAGTTAGAAAGCAAAGAGAAACTACGCAGGGCGCTGGTCAGTGACTAAAGCTTGTTGATGCCCTTGAAAATCATAGCCCATTCCTAAACTGTATTTATTAAAGTAGACATTTGTCTTTACTTCCTCTACTGGAAATAGAGGAATGAGTTGAATTATAGACAAGGAGGGAGGACTGAAGTACCCAAGAAATGAAAGCCACACACAGTCTGAGCAGTAGTAGGCCAGCATGTGAATGTGGTTTGCATCGATGTGTCTGAACTGCCTTTAAACTAGCTAGCTTGGCTAGCGACAACGATCTGCAACTGCTGAGCTCAGCAGAAACTCCCCAAGTGTGGGAAACTGTTCAGCTACTTTCAACTAAGCTCCGCAGTACTACAATTACACCACTCTGTAACACAAAGTCCCATCATAGAGTCTCTATAATGGGTAGTAATACCAATAGCTGTAGAGCAGGCAAACCCTAAACCAACTTTAAAAATGGGATTTAGCCAGTTAAATCTATTAGGTCTTTTAGGCCTTGTTTTGGTCTGGGTTAAAAGTGCTTCAGAAACATGGGCCTTAGTCTCTCTTGTCTGAAAACTTATGTGGCCATATATAGAGAGATATAAAGCACTATCAAAAGCCATTTTTAAAAGAAAATAAATTGCAACAATGCAAACTGCAGTTTATGCTCTGTTTGTGATAGGTATTTCCATATAGTGCATTGGTGAGTCAAGTCCTCTGTGGCTTCTGTAAAGAAGGTGTCTCTACTGATATGAATTTTCAGCGAGCAGCCAAGCCACTAGTCCCTAAAACTGTCAGTGACATTCTCTCTTTAACCTGGATTTCGTTTCCCTCTAATTTTCCCAGAACTCAAGGTTATACATGCAGTCCCCCCTTGTATTTTCTCAGAAAATCATCTGAAATGACAGAAGTTTAATCCCATGAAATTCCTGTAGGCAGGCTCTGCAAAATATCAAAAAACATGTGCTCAATATGGAATATGTTTTATTCTCACTGAAAAGGGTTTGACACTATGTCGTGGTTTAACCTCAGTTGGCAAGTAAGCACAACGCAGCTGCTCACTCACCCTGCCCCCCCCCCAGTGGGATGGGGGAGAGAATTGGAAGAGCGCAAGTGAGAAAAACGCGTGGGTTGAGATAAAAACAGTTTAATAATTGAAATAAAAGGATGAGAATAATAATAATAATAATGTAATAATAATAATACACAAAACAAGTGATGCACAGT
>NW_008824791.1:2977431-3030732 GCF_000699105.1 Pygoscelis adeliae
CCCCCCCCCCCAACCAAGCCCAACCAAGTCCCTGAGCAGTGGCCCCCCGGCCAGCTTTCCCCAGTTTATGTACTGAGCATGACGTCACATGGTATGGAATGCCCCTGTGGCCAGTTTGGCTGTGCCCCCCTCCCAGCTTCTTGTGCACCTCCAGCCTTCTCAGTTGGTAGAGCATGGGAAGCTGAAAAGCCCTTGTCTAGTGTAAGCATTACCTAGCAACAGCTAAAACATTGGTGTGTTATCAACTTTGTTCTCATCCTAAATCCAACACACAGCACTGTACCAGCTACTAGGAAGGAAATTAACTCTATCCCAGCCGAAACCAGGACACACTAGCAGTGTAACTGAGGTTAAGAAAATCCTTGAATACTTTGTTAAATAGGAGTCCAGTTTCCTCAATAAATGTAGGCTCCAGCCATAAACAATATAATAACGGCAAATAATTCAGATTATCCATTCTGAGATAATGAGTTTCTTTAATACTAGGCTATGCACAGAGAATGATTTGTAATCTGGTCAGAGTAGAAACATTGAAGAGTAAAACTAAGCTTGATTCCAGAAAGACTGAATGGCAGACTTTAAATACAAAATATCCTAAACTCCTGTAGATTATTTTTTGTTTGCTTGTTCAAAAGGAATTTAATCCACAAGCTCCGTATTTCTACAATTTTTCTTGAGGCTATTTTGGAAATTTATAAATTAATGATTTTCACACTGCTTATATACTTGCTACTTCTTTCTTCCTCCCATATGACGGTTTGGTGAGACAAGCTTGTCTTAAGGTTATGAGTGCCAGGACCAAATCTGTCTTTGAGGTTGCTGGCTTTTAAATTGCTCCCTTCTCTGATACACCAGGACAGTTAGTTAGAAACCACTACAACAATCATTTTCTTGAGCATTACTAGCTTGATATCACTGGCTGATAAAAAAAAAAAAAAAAAGAGAAAGGCATGAAAAGCTATTCATGTACGTCCTTCTGAAATACTTGATCGAAAGTTGTTGTAAGAAAATATAAGCTTTCACATACATACTGTAAACATACAACTACATAACATAACCAAAAAAGCATCAATGAATAAATAAGTTTAGCCCAAGTTGGAGTACCTTGTCTTTACTAAGCTTATATTATATACCTTGATGGCAAGGTTTCTTTTCAGCATTTACATTGGCTACAAAGAACTCAAATGTTTATTAAACATCAAAATAAAATTGAATTATATTTAAGATCTTAATCATTGTTCACCTTCTTTTGCCTTAAATTTTAACCTATTTAGACATACAACTATATATTAGGGAATCTCT
The DNA here is from genome assembly GCF_000699105.1 of Pygoscelis adeliae. NCBI lineage: Eukaryota > Metazoa > Chordata > Aves > Sphenisciformes > Spheniscidae > Pygoscelis > Pygoscelis adeliae. The sequence continues at coordinate 2,978,734 of NW_008824791.1, forward strand.
TAAATTTTCCTTTTCAAATGTGCATGTTTGAAGAGAAAATATAAACAGAGAACTTTGGAAGGGAGGTCATCCTAAAATAGAGCTTCAGCATCACTAAGAATTTTATTTCACTACATGAATTCACTGCATGAATAAATGGGATGCTGGATGCCTGTGACAGTTCCTGAGGAAAAAAAAAAAATCTTGAAACAGCCCTCCCTCCTGATCTTCACTACTTAGGATTTATTTCTAAAGGGATGAATCTGTTTGTTGTGCGGAACAGAAGCTGTTTGTGGTGGTGGTTTTTTGTTGTTGTTGTTTTAACAAGATTTCCTTAAACTGGCTTCAAACATATGTCTTTGTCTTTAATTCAATACATTTTTTCTTAATATTTGTCTGCCTCAGTGAGGACTTACATTAGAGGGCACCCAAATTGAACTCCCCTAGCGAGAGGGAAATAGACTGGGTACCTCAGGGTACTGGTTTAGCTACATTTACAATTCACTGAGGGAAAAAAAGATAATCTGATATTACTGATACTAAAAGAAGTAATCAGAAATTAAACTTGATTCTGACAGTCTGACTCACACCAGTAACCCATCCACAAGATAATGAGGCTCCTTTTTAAAGAACCGACTCCTAGGTAATCAGATACAAAGAAATTATTTATGATTAATACAGTAGTGGTTATCCACTCTATTAAAGTTCCATTATTTCATTTGTTGATGTAGTAGCTACATACACTGCAGTGAAGACGGCAAGAGGTATTTGCCACTAGAAAAATCAAAATATGGAAAGAAGATCCAATATTTAGAAACCAAAACTATTTAAAATCCCCCTGCCCCAACATATGCTATCTATCTCCCCAGCAAGTGAATCTGAAGCAAGCTGTCAATCTGGAATGCAACAAAACAAGGCAAAGATATCCTCTAACGTCCTCTCAACTGAATTTACAGACAAACAGCCACATCAGTGCATCATGAGTCCTCAACCTGTCCATTTATTAATGCCACACAGGGGACAGGGCCTTCACTGTTGCAGGCATGACAAAGAGCTTAATAGCTTTACTTCTATTGTGCAGCAAACAGACAATATTTCTTTCAGAGTTAATCTACAAGGACATTGCTTCCCTACTCCCAGCGCTGCTTTTCTTCTCTGCCCACTCAAGACCTGCTCTGTTGACTGTTTTTGCATTTGTAATGTGGTTAGGAGCTGCTGTATGGGTTTTGAAGTCAATTCCTTGATTGCCTTTATTAACCACATGTTGCTTCACTTCATCGGGCAGTTTTGGAGTGTGCTAACTGATAAAGCACCGAAGGTACTCCAGCTCCAAAAGGGGATGTAAGGCTCTGAACCAGCTACTCATCTTCTGGACAGCTTAGACAGCTCTGGTGGTGGATGTCTGATCCAGGGAACAAGACAAAACTTATTCTAAAGTAAACTCCCTGAATCACACATGGAGGAGCTTTAGGGGTCTCAGCACAAACCGCCTTAATCTACTGACCTTCCTCTACAGCATTTAATTAATTGTTAACATGGACACGGCCATTACAGCATTGAATTCCTACCAGAAATCTTTTAAAGGAATCATAAACTTCACTTTCTTTTGATAGTCTCACTAGAGTTACAGGGATACATTTTACATTACACAGAAATAGCAGAAGTATCATGTGGTTTTACTGCCCTGCAACATAAAGGTATACAGGTAGACAAGGTCTTGTTAATGCATGTTTAGGGCCCCATTACACAACCTCTATTCACAAAAGCAATCCTTATCCCTGTGAGCATCAGGGAAGTCACGCAGATGATTTGCCTGAACGAGGATTACTTACATGAGTTAAATGACTTGAGTTTGCTATAACTAGCATTCATGAAGATTACCTTTGTATTTAATTACTTTTTGAAATGTTAATTAGCTCCAGTATACAAAGTCACCAGAGAATGAAAAATTCTCCTACAAGCAGTTTTACAGTCAGAAGAACCAATTTGGATCCCATTGGTTTCCATTTCAAAAGTGATTATTCTGCAGCTTTACTGCAAATTGCTACTTTGCTACAACAAAGCTGAACATTTGCACTTCTTTTGAAGTGCAGCTGTGAAAACAGAACTGGAGAGAGACTGTTCACAGCTCGCTCAGCTCTTCTTTTTGCTCACCATTTTGAGGGGCAGGTGGAGATAAAGGAGACCGGCTGGATGTTGTAAAGCGCTGAGGGATGGGAACGATGGAACAGGAAGCTCAATTCTGCCCGCCAAAATTTGTCAAAACCCTGAGCTGTACACATGAATTTATGGAAGCTATGCTACCCTTGAAGGGCAGCATAACAATGCCAGTTCTGCCCCTGGTTAGTAGCTTGGCCTTCAGCCCTGCCACCACCCCGCCACCTGGCTTAGTGCCCAGCTAGTGCTGTATCAATAGGCAAATTTCTGTCATCAAGCAGAGACATGCCAGCCATCTCAAGGAAGCCTTAGACTGTCCTATTTAACAAATCAGTACTTCTTAGGACAGCGTCATAAGTTGCGTCTTTGCAGGCACGCTTTCCAGATATCCCTTAGCTCCAGCCAGGCCTCCTCTATGCAAACAGGACAGCACTCAAACTCTGCCATGTGAGCCTGCTTCCCATCGCTGATAACCAGGCAGAGCAGAGCAGGGCTCATATACTCCCTAACTCTTTCCCGACTCCTGCCCTTCCTGAGAAAGATGTATACGCCTCTTCCTGACAACAAAATGTTGCGTTCAGTGGACGTATTTGTATATCAAATTTAAACACGAACATAAAACTGCCTCTTCAGGATTCAGATGCAAGATCCCACCTGAAAAAAAAACCCAGTAGTTTTACAGAATATGGAGTTGGATCCTGTACACTGATCAATTCGCTATTATGAATTGTTTCCAAGAGGAACCATATGCATCCAGGCTCTAATTCTGCAGCTGATTTACAGCAGCTACACAGCACTCCTCTGGTTTCAGCATCGCTTGCTGTCCCAGAGATACTCCCATGCTGAACAAGCAATAAGATGACAGTCCTAAGTATGGTTTTGACCTTTTCTTCATTTTTAGCCTCAGTATCATAGTCTCCAATAGTAACATGGGCCACCTTATTTATTTTTCACTGGGAAAAAGTCAGGAAGCTGACTGTGGGCGCGATTTATTTTTCTTGTAACAGGAGCTCACTCCCAGTCACTATCTTTACCTGTGGTACCTTCCCTGTTGCTGACAGTTGCTGAGATTGAACTGATGCTGCTACCAAAATGACTCATCTAACCCTCAACCTGTTCTCTGCCACAGGGGTGGATGAAGAAGGCTGCAAACCAGAAGCACTATCCTGCCATGGATCCCATAGGACGGACATCTCTGCCTGCGAGCAACTACTGCCCTACAGAAATTTGAAATGTGGAGTTCAGGATCTGAATCTTACAAGGCATGACAAGAAAAGAGACTCTTTTGCAACACATTAAAATAGTCCCATAATCTGCTTCTGTTAAAGACACTTCAGCACTTCATACGTAAATGATTTGGTAATTTTTGTGAACTATTTTGCAAATTGCCTTAAATATATTATGATTGGTGATGCATCTACACAATGGGTTTTTTTAGAGAAGACAATATTAATTTAAAGATACCACCTCAAATAGAAAAGTCTATATCTCAGCTGTGGAAGCCTATAAAACTATTTTTACATATCCATAATTTGGTAGAAACTCCAAAGAGCTGTGCTCCAACATAATTAATATCTAACTGGGGATGTGAGACACTGAGAATTGCAACAAAAATAGCAGAGATTTAAGGATAAGAACAGCAAGAATATACACTGGCCCCAATCCAATCATGCAGAAGTACAGCGTAAGGACAATACTGCCGTATGAGACTTTCTTCCAGCAGTTAGTGATGAGGGTCTAAGAAGAATATACCTGTTTGGCACAGGTTGCCCAGAGAGGCTGCGGAGTCTCCATCCTTGGAGATGCTCACAGAAGCTGCCTGGACATGGCCCTGGGCAACCAGCTCTAGGTGACCCTGCTTGAGCAGGGGGGGGTTGCACCAGATGACCTCCAGAGGTGCCTTCCAACCTCAGCCACTCTGTGGAATATGTAGAAGGTGGAGGCCTTAGTTTTGACATATACATATATGCAGATTACATACTATTATTTGGTTACCAATTACATCCATTGACTTTATAATTTCCAGTCTTCTTGGTAAACTTCACTTTTTTAGTTTGTTGAATTTTTTTAACAGAAATTCAAGACAAGAAGACACCTTAGCAACAGGCATTATCCTGTGTTCAGAATTAAAAATGTATAGAGGGCGGTGGTAAAAACTGGATGTAGAAGAAAAACAGAATTTTAGCACATTCGATGATAATAGCTGCCCAACTGTAATAGTTTGCTTTCAGTAGAGGACAATCATTCTATTATCACAGATAACAGTCTATGATAATAGTCGGCCAACTATGATAGTAATTTGCCGTCAGTTGAGAAGCAAAGGCTACAGAAAGCAGGTGTTCTCACTGCTTTAAAAAACTTTAAACGAAAAAGAATTAACCTCAGCCGTACTAGAAAATACAGGTAATCCTGAGCATTATTTTCTGTCAGTACAGCACAGTCTCTCATTCTGATTTTCGGATCCTGCAGTAGAAATAACCATACTGATTTCAGAGTGCTGCAGAACGGCTACCATGGTATGCTTTTATACTTAGCTACTGACAAAGCTTTCTATAAGGAAAGAGCTCATAATCAAAACTGCGAGAAGAGAAAAGCATTTTCCTAAAACTGCGGTATTTGAGGAGATGTAAGGAATGTGATCATTAATCAGCAATATTTCTAATGAACATATGTATTCTTTTGAATTGTTTTACTATGATGCTTTTATAAGTAAGTTTATAAGTCCAGAAATATCCTCTTTGATATTAGTGTAAACTAGAGGCTAGAAAAAGATGTTTTTAATGCTGCTACATTAAATGCTGTTGTGCTGTACAGTGTCTCCTTGGAATTGTTAAGTTTTGGTCACCTTCTCTCCGTTACACTCCTTCTAGGGTACAAAGGGTTCACTGATGGATGACAAAAATGATTAGAGGCATGAGAAGACTTCCCCCATATGAAATGAGCATTCTAAGATTGAGATGTTTATAGATGAGACAAATAAGAGAGGAAACACTAGAACTTTAGAGAGTAATGAATGTTATAAAAAAGACAAATAGAGTGGAGATGCTCCTATTTTTCATGTCTCATAACAGAGGAAGAATGGTTACCTCAATGGCACTGAAAGGCAACAAAATGAACAGATAAAGGATTACTTTTTTCCTCCCTTAAACAACAAGTAGGAGTAAGGAGAAGATTAAATTTTATTCCATTAAGGAATTTGAAATGTTAGATTTGAAGTTGAAAATGAAAAACATGAACCTCCTGAAATAATAGCTCAGAAAAAGTGAAATATTCTTCAGATGAATTGAAAATCTGGCTTCCATTTCCATTTTCATGTAGCAAAAAGAAAGCAGAATTTTAAAACTGAACTTGTTTCCGAGCAAAAACTTTAATGTTTCACTCAGAAGAAATTGAAGCATTTTCATGAAAGAACTTTTCACTTGGATTTTCTGCTAAATAAAATTTAAACTGTCACATCAACAAATATATAAAATTTGATGCAACTGAGTTCTCCTAGGGAAAATTGTTGCCAACTGTTTTTTCTTCTAGCTAGAAAAAACTATTTCCACTACGTACTATTACAATCAAAAGAAGAAATGTAAATAAGAGTAAGATAGTTTTTTGGACTAGTTATAACAGTGGCTCTAGGTAAGAAAACAACGAGGCTTCTTAAACCTTTCTTAGCTGTGTCTGGTAATCAGATTAATTAGAATACTGAACTAATACTGCTAGCTGTTATTTTTAGTTTATGCACACCTGAATTCACAGCTCCTATGTGTTGTGCTATTGTTATTGTTTTCCTCAGAGAATTAGAATTCATTTTATAGTAAGTAAAAAGGTGCAGGACACAGTGCAAACTACTACCTGGTAAGAAGAAAGGTAAGATATCTTAAGGGTTATTAAAATTCAAGCTATGTAACTTATTCACTAAACCTACTTTTCCATGCTTACATCAAGTTTACTGTTAAAACAAGACAATAACCTTAAAGACATAAAATGTAAAATGAGCAATGGCATCATACAGTTTCATAGTTTTTGATTTCCTGAAAATTTTCTCTGTGAAAAATGCAGAATTAAAAAAAAAAATCTACACATTCACATCTATTTCTCTTCTTTAGTGGAAAAACTAAAATTATTTAAAACTGTCCAAGTGAAATGCCTTGTTTTTTCACCCTGAACAATTTACCAAGTTTTCACTAAAGATTATTTTTAAATGGTCAAAATAAAACAGGATCTTTTTATTTCATGTAAAAGGAAAAACATTCCCTTGGCCAATAAATAATTTTTACCAACTGTTTCACCTGACAACTGAACACAGAAACAAACACTGCGTACCAAAGAATACAACCATCTTCCACAACAAATTTCTAATGCTCTCTAGCCCCTGTTTAATGGTGTCGTTAACAGCATGTTATGCCTTTAACTAAGTGTACTTCCACTTCGTTTTGACTATCCTGTCATTATTAATTCATTTGGAATCTGCTCTAGTAATACTGATCATAATGAATTCATTTTATATTAATGTGCATGTCATAGTCATTATTGTGGGGATTTCCACTATAATTTTGCCTGAATGAAAACAAAATTAAATGCAAAAACAATTTGTTTGGTGTGATAATATATTAGAAGGGAATAGTCTGCCTCTGTTTTTTACAGCACCAAGTGGCAAAGGTAGTGTGTCCCGCCACAGATTCCTTCAGAAGCATTTGTCTTAATCACATTTGAGCTACCCTGGTAATCTATACATCAAGGCTTGCTTCTTCAGAGAGACCTAGTTGCTTACATCGTCCTTGACTTCAGTGGGCCAAGTCTCATGCATAAAATTCCCTGTATAGTTTCTTTGCTGGATGTCACGATTTCTTTCCTTACCTAGCCCAGATTTTTTCTGCAGACAAAATCATGAGCTGCTAATGATTACTGATACACAGAGAGTGTGGTCTTGTCTACAGCTTTTCCTTGTGCTTCCTAATCTTGCATCAGTGACATCAACAAAAGAAGAAACAAACATTATTGAAATCATGGCATGTATTATGAAGATTAAGCACGCACCTTGCAAACCCACACTGCCACAACTAAGCATGGGACGCACACCTACCTGATAACTGATGTTGCCTTTGTACCCTCTCTCCTTCACGCAGAAACCTAGAAAGTTTTTGGTTAGGAGGAATGTCTGGAGACCTCCAGCGCAACAACCTGCTCAAAGCAGGGCTAACTTCAAAGCCAGATTACATTGCTCAGCATCCTGCACAGTTATGTTCCGAACTTCTCCAAGTATGGAGAACCCATATCCTACCTAAGCACCTGCTCCAGAGCTTAACCATTTGCGGTCTTCTGGCAAAGAAGTCCTATTCTTACAAACAGGGTGGTCATTACACTTCCAGCTGCTTTTATTCGCTATCAAAATTCAGCACAAAAATGCAGAAAGGCCCATCTTGCTTTGTGCTCCAACTGGCCTTTCGACTTCTGTTTTGCAAACAGATAAATTCAGCAGAAAGTTTTCCTACAGTTTGACTGCCATGCCACTGCCCAACCCTGGTGGTGTGGAGTTCCATGTCTATGCTAAAAACCTCTTTTGACTAGTAAAGGGCAAGCTTGATATGGTCTAGATTTTCCATTCAGATAAAAGTACTTAACGTACGAGTGTTTATCCTGACCTTGTCTGATCTGCGGAGGTGAGCTCAAAAACTTGCAAGAACAGCATTTTGTGTAAAGGTGTTTGCACAGAGGAAGGAGCAGTCTCCCACTGATCCTACCTTGCCAACATACAATGAAGAAGTGAGAGAAAATAAATGCTACAAAAATAAAGTTCCCCCCCCATTTTATTATTTTAATTTCAAAAAACAGTTTTATTTTTAGCAAAGCACGAGACATTGCTGAGCATTCCCCACTTAAACCGAATCAAACACACCATTAGCGCACAACTGAAATGCTGTTAAACTAAAACTGTGGTATAACTAGTGCTCACAGCAATACAGAACTCTCCAAAAAACAAACTAAAACCAAGCCAAATACCACTTAGTGAACTACTATCCATGATTTATTTTTAAAAATTAAAATGCATTTCTGCAGCTGCCTAACAATGTGTGGAACATACCACATGGTATGTGCCCTTTTAAGACTGCACAGATCTCTGATATTCTCATGTTAGACCACTTAAGGCCAGTTCTTTCCTATCAACCCTTTACTCATATTGACATGAACAGGGCTGCTTATATCTGCCGCTATCATCAACCTGCATTTTGCACTGCAGGGGACAAGTGGTTTGACCCTTTTCCCTACGAAAATCTTGATTTTCATCATTGTCTTATGTTTTTCTGCACATGTGGCTTGTTTGGTTCAAACTGCCACAGTTCCAGCTTTCGGTATCTCTCCCTTGTATCATGGCCCATCACGGGGTAACAGCAGATGCACCTGTCATGTTAAAAAGACTTCCAAAAAAACAGGGGTCCTTCAGATGGTCAGTGTCTCCTTCAGCTACTTACTGTAAAGGATTTCTCCAAAGTAACTAATCGCATTGTGAAGACGTTTAAGGTCCCAGTACTACAAAGTTATCTGCTTTCTAAATGAAGTAATCCCACTGAAGCCACGGGTGGCTTCCCTGGGAAAATCACCTGGGGAGTCCCCATGAACTGTGCTTGGGAATACACAGGATTAACACGTTTTCCAGTGAGAACATAACAACTTCAATCCTTGTGAAGATTTTGGATCTTAGGTTCATGAAAATGGGCAATTCTAAACAACAGAGACAAAGAACTGCTTAAACTTGTAAAAGAAAAGTAAAAGAGATGAAGTACGCATTCCAGCCCCACTCAGTCTTTGTTTAAACTGACTACATCTTAACGACAGCTGTCCTTTGTAACAAATTATTTTTGTGCCAGCTATTTTTGCCATCATTTAAAAATTATTTGGATTGCTGCAGTTATTGATCCCCCACAGAGCCACCATTAGGATGTGACCTCTTCTATATGGAGTTGTTACATCACATAAGCACTGGGAGGATGAATTTACAGATAAACAGATGCCATTAACATTGAAAATTTTCCTTCAAGATAAAAGGCTCACAAGTTCTAACGCAAATTTTGACCATTAACGAGGAGAGAATTAAAGTGTGTTTTAGAATCAAATCCCTGTCCAAAAAATCACTGGAGAAGTGTAAGTTTCCTATCGCAAGTAGTATAAAAATGACAGCAGCGGTGGCGTAATACCTATGGACACCTAGGTCCTGTTGTGCTTAATATGTACAAGTGGAGGAGTACAGACTCTTTGAATCCAAGAGTTTTGAACATCAATCAACCTTAATTTACACCAAAAATAAATCACCAGGAAACCTGAAGTGAACTTTAGCAGAGAAAAGACAGGTGCATTTATAATTGAAATGTAAAAGAAAAAAATCAAGGGCTTTATGATACAGATCTTAAGTCTGTCTTCACTTTATACTCTGTGGTAGTTTGGGTACATTTCTACATAGTAATTTTACCCAGAATGAAAAAGACCTCTGTCTCTTACTGCAAGCTGATACTTTTATGTAAGACTGACTCTTATTTAACCTCTGGCTAACAAGCTTATTTACTATCAGCGTAATCTCAAAAAATAAAATGAAAATAATCAAGGAGATGAACAAGTCAGTACCCACTCCCAGCCACATCCAATGATGCATTTCACACACAGCCTAATATATCGTTGACATGTTCTCAGCCTCCTTGGTTCTACAGCAAAGTCATTTTTAATCCCAACATAAACCAACCTGTATTGCATACAAGCAATTACTCACATTCAAGGGCCTGACCTCTACTGTGTCAGAGCATGCATCTTTGACTGCAATTTTCTTAACTGGTTTAGAGGAACCTTAGTATTCAGAAAGCAGAAACTAGGGTTGTGTGGAGAAAGACAATTTGACCTCACAGAAGATTTTGGTGGGGTTTTTAGGCAGAAAGCTGGGCCCAAGCTTGGGCATGGGATTGCCCCCACCCAGCCTCCTCAATCACAGCAGACAGCATGGATACTTATGCAACTCAAGGAAAGGCCAAAAGTTATAAATATTAAACACTTTCATTCAAAACATCTTAACTCTTCTACAGGACAGACTGTAGCCACCCTGGGTTTGGGCTATTCCTTGGGCTATCTCTGGGTTTGGATTGGTTTGGGCTATTCCTTGATCTCTGGTGTTACTCAAAATCCTTCAGCTGAGACTCCGTAAGTTGATCTATTTTCCAATCAAGTCAAGAGCAGCCCTGCAGTGAGTTACAGCAATGGCTCTGTTTCTTCAACACAGCTCCTTGATGTTCTCTGATAATTTAATTATTCCCTCCCAGCCTTCAGCTTTTGCTTAACCTAGAGATAGCCCATCTGCATCCACATCAGCTTGTGCTCACCCTAGAAGGCTGGTGTCCCCCAGACTTGGACTGCCAGTAGGTTTCAGAAGAAGCCAAGAGCATGGATAATGTATGAGACTATAAGCCCAGGTTCTGAGTTGAGCACTCATCCAAATAATTAATACTTCAAAATACTGAGATAGGACATTGAAAATATTTACTACTCCAAAACACGGTTTCCTTCAATTTCAGAACAAAATCTGAATATTTCAGAATACCACAGTAAAATAAAAGCTTTGCGGTTTCATTTCAGGTGGCCCACACAGCATGCTCCTCCAGAGCTACGGACTCTGCAGCGCTGCACTCGTTTGTTGACACATCCGCCTCGTGTGGCTGAGGAATTACAAAGAGGACCAGAAGGAAATCAGTCAAGTTTATGACAGGGGCTCACGCTGCTGGTGTGCTTCCTCCAGGTCCATCTGTGTGCTAGTCCAGATTGTGATAAACCAAAAGCCCTTCTGAGACTGACATATTGGTATATAGACAAACTCAGGTTAAACAACTGTCTCTTCATGCTTTTCCTAGCAAGTACTAAAGAGAGCACTGGTGCATTAGAACCAGAAGAGACATCCCAAGGCAGGACCTGAAAACTGCACAGCTAAATGCAGAAAGCTTCACAGTAGGGTTTGGTGCAACTTCTCAAATATTAAGCATAATTAAGTAATTAGACCTGTTTATCAAAGGAGGTAGTACCTGGATAGTTTTCTGTTTTGTTTTTCAAAACAATGAATGGATGAGTTTCTAAAGGACAAATTGAAGTTTTACCACAAGTAACTGGGTCCAATAGAAAGGGTGATTGCTCAATTCACAGAGTGAAATTATATGACTTACGTTATGCGGAAGGTCAGACCAAATCTTCAAAGAGGTTTCTTTTTCTCTAAAAACATCGATAATTCTATTGGCCTCCAAGGCAAACAATAAAAGTGTGTGAGAAAGGCAAACACCTCTAACTTCTGAATGATTTATTTAAAAATTATTCTACCTTCGGGTGAATATTTTTGTGAAGCTTTTATTGTGCAATTTCTGAAGATGTATATTAGAAGGGGGAAGAGAACCAAAAGGAAGTTGGGGAAAATAGTAATTTTGAGATCTTTGACAATAAAATCCCTAAAATTAAAAAAAAAAAAAAGCTGTGAAACTCCTTTCATAATTCTTTTCAAGGAGCTAAGAAACTCAGTCCCTCAAAGAACTGTCAAATTTTAATTTAATCCTCAGACTTGATATCATACAATGCTCTAATACCAGCACAAAAGTCTGTGTCATATTAATACCTATAAGCATTGGTCAAAGTAAGATATGTGGGATTAAATATTAAAATCAACAGAGGACTATTTCTATTGCAAGTTTATGGTATTTTTGTTTATATAAGATACTTAATGTTTTCCTTTTTCCCTAACAGAAGGGATTACAGAATTTCCTTCAGTGCTATAGAACTTGCAATTCAATTTACATCCAGCTTGTTAAGGAATGTATAGAGGCATAATTACACTGTGCTATTCACTATTGCTTTTTGTGTTGCAACTGAAGTTTCCTGGATAAATTCATGTCATACAACCTGTAGGAAACCAAACTAACATTCAAAAGACAGAAAAAGAATGTTTAGTCATCAAATACATTCAAAAACAGTCCAGTGCACTACCTGTGTATTTTTAATGTTAAAATTCCTTTGTTGCCTTCTCTTGTTCTCCTATCACTGTGTGTACCAAGGCTGTAAGGAAAATGTGGCATAGTCTGATAAATTCTAAAGTGTAAAATGTTAAAAATTACTTTTGTCAGCTAAATTATATTTCTCAAGTTTTACATAGCAAAGAATGAACACAGCCGCACAGGAATCCTTTCTGGTGACTGAGGCTGCGGAGATGAGTGCACAGCGTGTCTCGTACTCAACCATTCTTTCAGCAGTGGTAAGTGATACAACTGTGATCCGTTTTTCTGTGATGTTTTGAAGCCAAGGTCCTAAAGAAAGCTTTTAATGGATAGCGCTCACAAACTCCAGCAGAATCCCAGGCTGATCTCAGCCTGACCTTACTCTCATATCAAGACCTCAAACTGTAAACTTCCGGCCCTCTACAAATGCCCTAGGGCTTCTCTCAAGTGACAGGATTCAGGATTCAAATCAATTAAAAATTGATTTAAAATATTGGCATTTCATTTATTCGTTAATGAGTTCAAGACTCATTAAGAATGCCAATTCCAGTTCAGTAAAAATACCATTTAAATTTTACAGAATAACTATGTTGTGGTTTTTTTTTTTAAACACACATGATAACACAATATATGCAAAGTTGAACCTTACTGCATTCAGAGACTTGCGTTTTGACTTTTATCTTCTTCAGCAAATCAATTTTTCTATCTGCGGGCAGCCTTCCCTTAATTCCATGTCTTCCATGGTGATTTATGATGCCTGCCAACGAGGTCAAGAAAATAAACGCTGGGGAGCTTGAATCCAGATGGTATCTCAGCTCAACCTCATAATGGTCTGCTGTCTTCAGGATACTACTCTAGTGCTCTTTAATTTTTGTTGTTATGACTGTATGTTCTGATTCACGCTCTGTGCTTGGCTATGCTCTTTCTTTCCTCATATTGACCAAAGGAAAAAAGAGGGAAAAACAAAACAAGGGCTCCACCCCACTAAAAACCACACTGGTGGACACCTCTAATGAATACAAGCAATGTACTCTCATCACTGGGTTAGGGAATTTCTACATTCAGCAGCACAAAACTGCAGAAGGATCTTAGCAATAGGTGCTGACAGCATTAGGTATTGTACAAACCACTTTGTAAAAGCAACTGGAAGTTGATTAACATTTGTGGTGCTGCATGGCCAAAAAAAAGAATTTGATTCCCTCCCTCAGCACCGAGGCATAATACTTTCATAAATGAGAATTTAAATAGAAGTTATTCACCTGAAACTGAAAAAAAAACCACCCAAAACAATTCAAAACAGATTACAGGTGATTTCTACAATGCAGCCAGAATAAAACCTTTATGTATTTGGTCCAAACTCGGGACTAATCAATAAAATCGTTATCCACTAATGCTGGTTTAATCACTGCGGCCTCTGCTGAAGTAAATTCCATCTTGAATCATCTTGACCATTTGAACAGGCAGGCAGAGCCCAGAAAGGCAATGCAAATCTGTTTCCACAGATGAACAACAGGCTTTAGAACAAAACTAGACATATAACAGGGATAAGAAACAGTTGAAGAGAAACAGGGAGGTGAAGGTAAAAGGTCAAGCACCATGAAACAGAGGTCATCAGAACTGCCTTGGCTCTGATGGGATAGCCAAAACATTCAGCAGTGGAAGTCCTTTTTACCTGAACAATGAATGCTCACACAGGTCTGAAGTTCTTGGTAGTACACTACCCATCGTCAACAAGACGCTGGTCGTGGAATCCTGCTTTTTGGAAATTAAACAATATGAAGAATTTTCTGCCTCCCAGAGGCTGATTTTTTGATCTACAGATTGTCAGTGACTCCCTGATTTTGCACATTTCACATCTAGCAAATTTTAAAGGCTAATATGTAAATATCACTATGTTAATATATGTCACAGATGCTCGTGTAAAACACAACTCACAGATTCTGAGTGGCTTAGTTTATGGAGAAGCTGGATTGTACAGGCATTACTATAAGAGCCTTCTAAATCCAGGCTCAATTATTTATTGTATCACATGCATTCTCATGTTCTTTTCAAGGGTGTTGTGAAGATGTAGTAATTAACAATTTTGGGTATGTCATATTATGGCAAAGCAAGCTATAGAAGCACTAAAAACAGATGGGTATTTGGGACTTGAAGTCCAAAGATGCTGAGTGTGTTCATATCTCTTAAAACACCCAGTGTTTTAAGCATTCAAGAGCTGACCAGCAGTTGTGCCAAATTACTGATCCAAAAATTAAAACATGCAGAATAAAAACGCATTTTAGAGGAAAGAGGTTCTTGGTCTAAAATGAGCCATGACAAATCAATCACACTTAACTCATAGTTGATGATGGCATCTTATGGTTCAAAATTTCAGCCTGTATTTTTAAATTTTTTAAAAATGAGTTATTAGAGCTATGGAAAAATTACATCCAAACCACGTGAAGTTATATAAGCAACGTCTACACCTGGCTGCAGACAGCCTCTGCAGCCAACTTAAGAAAGCTGGGGTGAAACCCAGTACCTTCTGGACTATTTCAGATCATTTCTTGTTTGTTATGTATCACACTTAGACTAAATCAAAAGCATGGACTCCTGTATGTCTAACACAGGCTTTTCCTCTTCTTCTCAGTTAAATGAACTGTTGCTCTGTATTTCCCCAACTCACATTTCTCATTGTGAGTGTGCTACACTGTGAATTGCCCCTTTCCTAGCATAACTGAAGAAGACAACATGACGTGTCACTCGAGGTCAAGGGAAGATAATGACCTTACTCAACCTCAACTCAGCAGAGAACACCATATCCTTCATTGTCATTCATGGTTCCAGTTTGGGAAAAGAATACTGCTTTTTCCACCTTCTGACTGCAATTGCCACTACAACGTGAGCTAAGCCAAAAAGTTGGCATATCAGCACATCACAAGTTGAATCGCAGACAGTCTTGACCCCCAACCAAGACCCAAGTTCACTGCAGCGGTGAGGCTGTGAGGCCTATTTTGTGGCTTAGGCAGATGGTACTATGGTGACGGGAATCACAGTGTAACTTCAAGTTTTGTTTCCAATGAAGGGAATTGTGATTTTTATTTTCACGACTAGAAAAAAGAGAATTTGATGTGACTGTATGTCTCAGGGATCTATGGCCCTAAATACATGCACACTGAGCTCCTGTTTTAACCCAATCCTGGGAGTTCATCTGAATCCAGCTGCCTCAAAGCTAAGCCTCAAGAACTGGGATGAACTTGTATGGCAGTACTATATATCTCCTCAAAATCTTCAATAAGTAGCTTCTCCTTTTTAGGATTTAAAGTTCATACAGTCTGTCTTCTGGGTGGAGTTTGAATGAGAATCATCATGTATTTTTTCCTATTTCAACCTCTTATTTCCTATAATGGAAAGTTTGTCCTAAAACTGTTATCCAGTGACTAAGGTACTAGAGTCACATACAAAGTGACACCTTTTGTAATTTGTTCCCTTGACAAATAATTTTTCACTATCTTCCATTTCAGTCCACAAACAATTGGTTCATTCTTTTACTTTGTATTACAGTTTGATTTTTTTGTGGCTTAAGAACATAGTTAACAGGAAAGTAAATTGAAAGGGAGCATCTTTTATATGTTGCTGACTGAGATATTCTAATATGATGATGTGAATCCGGCTGAAAATAATAAGGTTAGGCTCAAGTGACTGGCTAGGTCAAATAGTAGACTTTATTTTCTACTTCTATCGTAAAAATGGAATGGGTTGAGGAAACCTTAAAGGGGGAAAAAAAAAACCCAAAAACCAAAAGAAAAAGCACCATGTTAATCACCAAAGCCTTACAGTAATCCCCAGGTCTGATTAGCTTTCAGTCACTTTTTGAATCATTTGACTTCTAATAAGATTAAGCCAGGCTTTTTTCCTTCTCATCATCATTCAAAAGGTCGTATTGACTATTCACCTCTCTAACACTGTAATTCACAGTGACTTTAAATGAGTCGTGCAACCAGCTTTAGCTAAATCTCACCAACAACATCTGAACCACATACAGGCAGTGAATTATCGCAAACTACGTGAGTGGTCATGTTAGTGTCACTTATTAGGACCCAATTCTAATCCTTTACCCACGTGAAATCATTACTTGTCTAACTCATAACTGAAGACAGTTATCATTACTGATGAGAATTGGTATTTTAAATATGCAAAAGCCAAAGATTACCATTTCCTCATCCTTAACCCTGTCATACCAAAATTACCATTGCTTATTTCCGACCGACTCAAATACAGCACCTTAGATGTCAGTGACTAAAACAGAGATAGTTTGCCTAGCTGAAAATCGTCTAAACTCTGTGGCTCCTGGTCCCTATGATGAAGGTAACTCTGATGAACGTGAGTTTTCACAACTCAGTGACTGGCATTTCTATAAATGTCGCTCTAAATATTCTCGGGATGGTCGCTTCGCTTAATTTATGTTCATGCCCTTTTTGTTGTGTGACCTTTTGGGTGCAGCACATACCTTTTTTCTTTTCTTAAAGGAGGTATGCACCTCAGTGGGAGACTACCGAAATCATTTGAAACTCATTTTTTGTTTTCTATTTGTCCTATTTCTTAATAGCAATAAATAGATTGCTATTACTTAATCTTATCCAGCTAGGGTCTTGGAAAGTGAGATATGACTCCCAAAACTCCCAAAAGTGATAAGATTCACTGAATAAAGCTTCCAAATGAGGCTGTACCATGACCTCTGCGAAGGCAAACCTAGAAGGGAGCAATGGCATCTTGTCAAGGTCTCTAACACAGCAAACATCACGGTCTTCAGCTACTATGGGAAACTATGTGGGAAGAGAAGGTGCACATAGGACACCATCCGTGGCCTGTTTAAATCAATAGAAAAGCTGTATTTTTTTCAGTAGCCATTGACTCCAGGCCACTGAGGAAAGGCTCCATCCACTGCACAAGCCACTGCGTCAGTGGAACTGCTCACATGCACTAGGTACTCGCTCACCAACCTCTTTATAGGATGAAGCCCAGCTCTGCTGTACATTACCAAACCGAGCCTAAAAAAGTACTTGCAAGAAACACTTGAAAGGTACAAGAGACAATCCCAAACATACACGTTCCAAACCACTGGCAGTCACATAAGCAAAAAGCGACTACGGCTGCACTACTACTGTAGTTTTACTAAGGAGTATGCACTACTGTTTTTAATCATTATAATGTATTGACAACTGACCTTTTCCATGTAAGTTTAATTGCCTTTATAGAAAAACAAACAAGCAAACAAAAACCCAAAGAAACTGAAGATTCTTTTAGGGCTTTGATCACAATCAAAACCTTTACCCATGTGTTTGCCTAAAACAACTGAGCAGCAATTGAACATCCTCAGAAAAAAAAAAAAACAACCAAAAACCAACCACCCCAAACCAGAGCCTCCACAAGGTATCAGACTCATTAATCCTTAAAACATACCTAAAGCTTTCAGGGCAGATGATGAACAGCTGTATCAAACAAACAGTTGGACCCCTGTATATCAGCTAAGAAGAATTTCCTGTCTTCTCTTAATCTTGCCAAGCTATTACTAGATAAGCACAGGTTGTTAGATTCACCTGTTACTATTTCTGTAATTCATGATGTTATCAAAATTGTCTTCTCCTAGGGAAGCACCTGCATGAGACAGTTTTATATCCCATTTCTGCAGGCTTTTTGTTGTTTTATTGTATTTTTTGTCCTGAACATCTGCTTAGAATATTCTTTCACTCTCACAAAATAGGTAACTCCTTTATTATTGCTTGGTGTTTCAACACCATTCTTAACAACAGAAAAGGTAATTTATAGTCTCATTATATCTGATATTAATATTCTTACTGTATGTCATACTGGGCACAAAAGAGAAAGGAGTATGTTTTGTTTATCACAAATCCATCCTTGAGAAAATAGCTTTGACCTGATGATGGCCGTTGCCATTTAGTAAGCTGAAAAAGGAAAAGTAACACTGAATACACATACAGGCAGCATTACTACCACCACCTACTTTGTTGTAGTTGGCATCAATTGCCGCCTATTTTGACAGCTCCAATGACGCACCCCCCACACACAAAAAAACCCAACCAACCAAACAAACAAACAACATGTTGCTACAACCTGCAAAATGTGTGTCCAAAGTTTCATTGTAATGAGATTAGAATGGGTCAACAGGTCATATAATATGTTAGCTTAATACCTAGGTTTGTTAGTGGCCGCAGACGTTAACACACATACCAGAGATCAGACAGCAGCAGTACCTCTTGTGGAAACTCCTTCATGGATTGTTCTCAGAGTTCTATAACTGACAGCTTTCCTCTGAAAGATGCTCCTTGACTCTATGGAAAGCTTTTAGTTACAGAAGTTTAGGTAAAGGAGAGAACAGCAGAGAGCTAGTAAAAAGAATTTTCTCTTCTTCCTTTAATCTGTCTATCTTTTCTTGGTGACTTTCTGCGCAGCCTGTCCAATGCAGTCCATTTCTGCCCTGGTTTACTAACAATGCACTCTATGGAGTTAAGACAGTGATGGTAACCGGGTCCCTTGGGTTAAAATTTCAGTGATAATATGCACATTTCTGAACAATTATAATAAATATAACTTAATTTATTCAATTACAGATCTCAGCTACTGCCTGTCTGAAAATGTATCATGGTCCTGTTGGGTACCAGCACTATTTTTTTAAATATATTGAACCTTTTTAAATAAGTGTAAATTTGATAAATATTTTGGTTCCATGTTAAGAAGGGCTGTATTTAATAAGGCATTTTAAAAAACATTTAAGAATGTTAATAAATGCAATCTCAGCCTATACTTCTTTCTCATTCCTGTAAGAGGTGACCTAGAGCTGCACACCCTGACCAGGGTGCATGCTGTCCAGACGGCGGCTTTCATCATCCCTCAGGCACAGTACATCAAACAATTAAAAACTGCTCAACTTCTAACCATACATGCTGCTTGTTCGTACACACACAGCGTATGAACAGCCCTATCTGCATAAGCGTTTGGCCATACACATCCCCCGCTGCCAGATCGCATGGAGCTCTGCCAGCTTCACAGATTTAGGCAGAAACGACCCTGAAGCAGGAAGGACAAATAGCCCCCAGCTCTGGTAGCAGTGTGCTACATGAGCAACTCCAAGATGCCTCTATCTGCAGGCAATCAGAATGCCAGCAGTGGGTAGGGTAACATCACACCTAGCATGACACGGAGCAACAGCTTCACCTGATGATTTTATTAGAAGAATAACACACACTTTCAATAGAAGGCCATGGAGACACTAGCATCCACAGCAGATAATATATATGTATTTTCACA
The DNA here is from genome assembly GCF_000699105.1 of Pygoscelis adeliae. Taxonomy (NCBI): domain Eukaryota; kingdom Metazoa; phylum Chordata; class Aves; order Sphenisciformes; family Spheniscidae; genus Pygoscelis; species Pygoscelis adeliae. The sequence continues at coordinate 2,998,176 of NW_008824791.1, forward strand.
TATATATAACAACAACCCAGATCCCTGTGGTTATTCTTTGGATGAGAATCTAATCATGGGTTTTCTATTTTAAGCCAGCAGCAGAAAATCTGTAGCCAATCTGTAGGCAGCATTCTTTTGCTTCACTTTGCAAGACGTAAAAATGGTCTTTCTTATTTCATATTCTAATACTGTTCTGCAGTAGCTATACCCCCAGTCCCAACGGGGATGTATTCAGCAATTATACCATGTATTTGAAAGTGCATCCATTTGTGTGCCTAGGAGTATCACTGCACTATTGTTAATCACAGCTGTGTAAAAATCTTGAGTCTTTTTTCTTAGTCAAAAGCATTTACTTCATGACATGTTGGGAATTATATGGGGCGGCTTTTCCATTGCTCTTTTTTCACTATTTCTACGAGTGAAATTTCTTAAGTCTGTAGGCCTTATATCCTGTATGGAAATTACAGTACAAAAGAGAGCATGGCAAACCATCAACTAGTTAAAAATAAAAATACAAAACGATATTTAACAAAAGCACAGCAGCTTCTTCCTTTAGCAGTTCCCCCACCTTTCCCTCCCCTCCCTCCTAACCAAGCAGCAGTTCGGCTGCCAGCTTACACCAGTCCTTCATCACCACAATGGGACGAAGCAGGGAAGAGATTTATGCTGAGCCTCGTAGAAGGATGATGATAGAAATGGTGATTACTCCTACCAATGTCAGTACCGCCCAAGGATCATTTAGCTCTGGGGTGACCACTCCCGATGCTGATACTGTGACAAGCTATTGGCAGTTTGGCGTACATTAGTTGCCGTGGGGGTGCCTGACACACAAGGATGTAAATTAATGATTTAACATTATTACTGGCTGGGGAGTGTACATAAGTAGAAATCAGCAACTGGAAATGCGGCGCGATTGCTGCAGTGTTTACTCTCATAGATACTGCACAGCGTTCCCTGTGCTTTACAGGAAAATATAATATGCAACCACAATAAAATGCTACTGCAATAGTAGAGCTTTCCAAATAAGGTCAAGCACAAATACCTTCTACCTGACACAGTTTTAATTATTAATCCATATTCTGCGTTAAATATTTTAAAAACTATAAAGCCTGTGAAAAGCGTTATCTTACTGGTCTGGGTTTTGTTTTATTTTTATTTTTTTAATATCAGAAAGGTAGTACAGCTTTAAAGTAGCAAAAAATGCTAACATACGTTACTGCTTCTGGCAGAACATTGTATTTTTGCCTTTGAGACAAAGGTGTTAAAGTTTACAAAATTATGGTGGTTTAGCCGCATTTTCTGCCATTCCTTCTCATTCCAGCGATGGTTTCTCATCTTGAGCACTCAGCAGAGCATTCCCTTACCCAGGGGAAGACTTGTCACGCAAGAACTTAAAAAAAAAGTATGCATTTCTCCTCAGACAAAAATACTGCATACATTCCCTTGAATTAGGAATGCAAAATCAAGGCATGATCAGTGCCCTGCCAAATAGCCAAGGATATGTTCTGCTGCATCTCAAGATGCTGTTAGATAACTAGTCATTATCTTTGACTGAAGGCTTTTTGTAAGGCACGCTTCTGCAACACTGGACTCTGCCGAAAGCTCACCACATCTAACCAAGGCTACAGAGAAAGCAGCACACATGCCGTTCTCTCCTTGGGATTGGAAACGAAACAACCCACATCGGCTGTCAGCTACATCACAAAATGCATCTCATATTTATGGCATCTCCAGTGGGGGTAGGAGTTTTGGAGCATAGCCTTAGATGCAAAGCTTTCCTTCCCTGGGAGGTGTCACAGCTAAGGAACATAGTTTAATACATCTGCATGTCCCAATGCATTTCAGCCTCTTGCTATTTATAAAATAGAAATGTTAATAATAACTTACCTTACCTATTTTGACTGGTGTAACAGAGTTACAGAGACCCAAAAATCTTTCTCCTCTCTCCCTTATCTCCTCTGCCTCCAAAGTGGAGAGAGAGACAATGTCTTTTTTTTTGCAAGGATGAGGACTGTTCTCGTACCTGCTGTGCCCTCCTCTCATCAGTACACAGTAAATATGACGGTCACAGCCTTCTTCTAAGCATGTGCTACATTATTAGGGGAATATGAATGCCCAAGCATTATTTTAACTTGCAAGTGAAAGAATATAAAATTCTGCAAAATTAATTATTAGTGAAGATGGAGAGGACAGAGAAGTCGCTATGAAACTCAGTGTTGCACACAAAAATACAGACAACTGAATACCACAAGTGGAAACCATTACAATTGTTTTACTACATGTAGTGGTAATTTTTTTATAGTAAAGACAGTAGATTCCAAAGCTGTGTGCCCTCTCCACTAAGGGGTTTTAAGCACAGAATCTTTATCAGTTAAATACGGGGAATTGAACAAATGCTGCAGTAAAAGGAAACAGAGAAACAATAAACATTTGTTTTCAGCAAGACTCCATTTAAAACAGAACCTTTATTAATTGAACAAACTCAGGACTCATTGGTTACATTCTGCCAACTTTGATGAAAATGGTGTCTAATCATTTATTTGGGAAATGAACTGTAATCTACCAGGTACCACCACACCTTGGAGCGAAAGCCTAAGCGTGGCAGGAAGAAAACAGTTCCTAAAACCCACAACTCCAGGCGGCAGAGTTATCGCAAAGCCTCAATCTTGTCAGTGGCTAAGGAGCCTCTGTAATTACCGCAAAGCAAACAAAGACAACTTTTAAGCCATAAAAGTTAACATGGCTATAAAAGTCAATATATTTACAAAGGGGAGAAGCAGAGAGAGAGATAAAGGAAAGCCAAAGGGAGTATCTAACAAATTACACTTCAGTTTTCATCCTGATGGTAATCAGTTACAATAACACTGGGGTTATTTAAACCCCTAAATACTGCTGTCATTTCAAATTGCCCTGACACATTCAGATTATATTCAATAAAATATTTTCAATGTCTGAATATTTCAGTTTAAGCATGCTGTTACTGTTGCAAGGTTAGCAAAGTCTGCTCGTTCCCTCCATGTGCTTTATCTCACTACAGATTTCTACTATAGCTCTACATAACACTTTCCCAAGTACACTGGCATTACATATTCCAAAAAGGGATGGAATTAATATGAAAAAATCCTTTGTTTCCGCTGTGTTGGGGGGGAAAAAAAAAAAGGAATTTATGAAAGACTTGTTTATCTAACCCAGCATGACCAAAAGAATTCAACATAAGTAAGCCACCAGAAATTAGAAGAAAATATTAGAGTTGAATGTGAGCCAGCTACACTTACTTTAAGAGTATCTTTGAATGTATACAGGTGTCTGAAAAGTTGTGGATATACTTTGGTTTAATTACTGGTTTTAATTTTACTTGAGCAGTAAAGTGTCAGAAGCTATTCATTTTGAATAGGCTAAAATACAATAACATAAATTTTGATTCATTTCTCAAGGAGCTTTGAGATTTGGACTTAGCGGCTTCATCAACAAGGCAGTTTGATGGGAAAAGGATACTGCTTGAGATATGGAAAGATACCCTGAGTGGCAGAGCAGAGTTTTTAATGTGCTGATAAGTTCAGTGACATGAAGGAGGCTCAATGCCATTAGCAGACACAATTTCATTTTCCTATTTATCAAAGCATTTTCCTACTTTAGCTTTATATTAGTAAGACTTGTGTTTATTTTATGCTTTACCTGCTTTCTTTTTTAAAATCATGCAAAACTAAATTATTCGTGGATTACTTTTTTTACTATTAATCATGAGAGTATAACAAAAGTTCCTAATCACATTGGCTTAATTTCATATTCATTTTGGTTGCACAGGAAACTTAGCGTATTGTCTGGGTATGGAGAAAAACAACAGATCCTTTATCCTCTGTATTTGCTCGTGCTTGTTTTGCTGCCTTTCCTTGACTCATAGGTATGCAGGTTGATGTTCTCCTTTTCTTCTTTTTTTTTTTTTTTTTTTTTTTTTGGCGGGGGGCACAGTGTGTGGCTTAATAAAAACCCTGTTGGCTCCAACAATGCCCGCTGTCTTCAGCAAGTTTTGATCTGGCCAAATACAAAACTAAGCACTGTAACTATTTTGCTGTGTTCTGTAAATGTGTTAGAAGTTGAAACACCTTTTCTATTAATAATCTATTTTTAATGTGTACTAACCAGTTGATTGCAAATCTTGATGTCCTTCTGAAAAAAAAAACAACTCTGCAACGTCCCAGTGCCAGGAAAAGCTGAAGCATGTCCCTTCTCATCAGACATTACAGTATCCTCGGGAGAGCGAGACACGGCAAACTCCAGCTGCAGAAATTCCTCAGGAAGCACTGAAACACCACAGTCCACCAACTGTGAGCCAGGAGACAGTACGATTTCCCTTATTCCAGTATGTGCAAAAGTCACTAGTCTATCATTTCCATCAGTTATCTTTATATATCCGTATACATATACGCACACACTAAATAATATTGCTTGCATGAATTTTACATATATTCTATACTTTTCAGAGACTGACTCTCCTTTCTTGTTAGCTGCTAGATCAGAAGACGCTTACAGAAAACTGGATGCCGTAAGATTCTTTAGATTTGTGATCACAAGACACAGGTGACTTAGGGTGTACTTTTGATTATTTTGTTCAAAAGAATAACTGAGGAACTCCAGATATGTACATTCACTTTAGAGAAGCCTGGGAGTGCTTTTTTTGCTAGTTTTTCTAACAAAGCCATAAACAGAAACAGTCCCAAATTATGTATCTGATGATACTAAGTGAGGGTTTAGACTCCATAGGCGATACCAGAAATGTGATATTACTGTCTGCTACACATGCTTTTTTGTTAGACTAGTTGACTTTTCTGGGATTGTTTTGTTTAGAAATACAGAAAACCATTTTAATCTTCTCCTACCTTCTAGCAGAGAAATTCATGCTATCTTACAATTGGTGCAAGCGACTAAAACCTCTTGGCAAAAAGCAGTCTGTAGGACATCTAAAGTTCAGACAGTCATTGCTCTGATAATTACGATTCTAAATCTTCACTTTGCACAGCAATGTTTTATCCATTTTGCTGAAGCAGTAGACTCAAGGCAGCCCAATCCCATGCAGTAAAGGCATTTACTTTGGAGTACAGTCCAAAAAGTTAATTACTTGAGAACTGAAGTTTGTACAAGAATACAGGTGCCTACACCATAGTACTTAAATATTTTCAGGAGGAGGACTATATGGCTCTGTCATAGTGAACACTGTATGTGAGTGTTGCTTTAGCAACTCTAATTAAGCAAGCTTCAGTGTACATCGATCTATATATTTCCAAATTAGCTTTCTACTTACTTTACAGCTGTAGAATTAAAATAACATTCCAGCTTATGGCAAGTGACAGCATCTGCTTTTAAAATAAAGATTTAATGCTAAATGAGGAGTTATGCAAATTACCATCCACAGTTTTAGCTGATTTTTTTGTTTTTAATCTAGCTTGTCCCTTAAGCACACCAACTTCTTCCCTGTAGATTTTAATTGATGGTTCTATCTTAAAATTATCTTACTTCAATAGGGTCCAGGCTGGACTCATAATATCATTTCAGCATTTGTTTTTAATTAGGACAATTATTGGCAATTGACCTCCACTTAACAGCTTTTAAATTAAATATAGTTGTTGCCATTGTTGGGCTTATTAGGCAAGAAGCAGCCAGCCTTTTGTTGCCTCCCTTCACGCTCAGCCCTCGCGCCCGTGCAGGGCGGCTTGTTCTGCACTTGCTCCATCCTCCCCGCGGAGCCGCAGCTGCAAGCTCCCCAGGAGAGGGCTTTAGCCCTTGTTAGGGAGATCTTTTCCCTGTTAAAACTCCCTCACAGCCAATCGATTTGTCAGATCAGAGGCCCCTCTTTTGTGAGAGCCCCACTAAACTGCCGCTGACAGGGTTCCACTGGGGTCAGCTGCCTTATAAATCAAAGACAAAGACAACTTAAAGCAGGCGGCTAAGGATTAGCACAGGCGGTATTATCTGCTAGTCGAGGGTGAATAGAAACATGTTTGATACAGTCTTCTTCCAGGTTTTTCTACGCCAACCCCCCTAACTACTCTCCCCATGACATTTAGATTAATTAGAAAAGTTTAAAAAAAAAAAAAAGGCAAAAAATTAGCTTATAAACCATTTATATCTAGATGGCTGTAAGACTGGCAACTGAAATTGCAGTGGTTTTCAACAAGCAAAAGCTTAGGAAAGATTAAAGGCTATCAGTCTCTGCTGTAAGATATCAATACCGATAGACCTAAAATTGTATTAAGGATGGAAAGACAACCTGAACTGTATCGATACAGGGTTTGAATGCCTCATTTTGAACAAGCCAAATAACCCAAACATGGAAAGTAAGATACTGTTTAGGGGATACTAAACTATGCCACAATTGTAAAGCCAAGTCTTATTGTGTTTAAGCCCTGTACTCTAGACACCTGAAATTTCAGACTCACCCTTATCAAAAACTTGGAAAGATTCAGTGTATTTGTTCATATTGCCAGTGCTCTTTGAAAGTAGTTGCTAATGTGAACCTGTGAATTCAACTGATGTACAGAAAAAAAACACTTTATTGACTGGCTAAAAGCACAGGACTGCAGGTGTAAATTAAGGCTTGACCTAAGGCTTATTCATATCAATAAAGTCACTCTATTAAATTTTCTGGATTCTGACTGAAGTCACGTAAGAGCACAGAAGTCAGAGCGCTCCATTTTCCTGCAGGTAGCTGACATGGTGCCCTGTTAGTTTACGATAACTACACCGGCCCTAGCTACCTGTCTCTGAAAGACAAGAAATTGCCCAGGTATCTTCCCCAAAACTTCCCTTTAAAGGAAGTTTTCTACAGCAAGGCAAGTTCTGGAAACATTTGACCCACTGTGTTGTATTGCTGACAGTCCTGCCACGCCATTCGTTCGCAGGGCCCAGGCATGCACATCTGCAATGAGCCTTCCGTGAAACAACAGGCTTTGCTGTTCCCCCAACCTCACATTATATTCTATTTTCTAATATAGAAAAAGCTGGCAAAGAGGCCAGCTCCTGTACATCAGAGGAAAGCAAATGTCAGGTCACAGAGAAGCAGGGGACTCCAAGAAGCTGCTGACCAATGGCTTGCAGGAATTGGGAAGCGTGAAAGGGCAACGTCTTTAAGAACCATTCACAGCTAGGGTTTACACAGAGGCAACTGCAAAGCCATTTCCATATGGTTCACTGTCTACTGCGACCGAACGTAATTTGTTCTGCTGAGTCTCTTCTCATGGTCAGCTGGCATTTTCCTGTAGCTAACTGGGAAACCCAGCCCACTAGCCTGGAAGAAAAATCAGTTAAAAGCAGCACAACAGGCTGCATCTGTTGCAGGAGAAGCAACTTTTCACAATCCATTCAGTGACAGAAAGCAAAGGCAGCAGTAATCCAGGGACAGTAAGGAAAGGGACATCTTAACTTCTCAGGATGTAATATAAAATAGCTCAGACGCCAAATTATGTTGCTTGTTTTGTAATACAAATACCCCAACACACTTCAGACTCCACTGTGGTGTAAACTGCAAAATGCAGAAGAAAGAAATCTCCACAAATATGGAGATTTTGTAATTCAAACAAACAAAAGACAAAATGCATAGGGAAAAACCTCAGACTGTGAAATTCTGTTGTTCTGCCATGTATAGTGTAAATATAACATACATAATAACACACAAAAAAATAAATATAAGCATATTTTTAGCTAGCTACCTACCTACACATAAATAAGGTAGACTTCCTAGTTATTCTGGTAAAGAAAAAAATATGTATTTGATCAATCCTGATGCTGTTTATCATTTCTCCCCAATAATTACCACTAGTACACAACATAATCAATGGGCAGCCACTTGTGAAGTTCATCTCCACCGTAACATAAGAATGGCCAGTAACTACGATTTGTTTACAATGGAAAACTGTTAATCACAGTAGCACGAGTTACATGGCACACAGCTAAGAAGTGGAAAAAACATGTTTTATTTCACCAATGGAAGTGTTGGTTGGTAAAGCACACTTATCCTTCAGAATCAAGATGGACAGATATATACATACATATATAAAAGATGTGTGATATCTTTATAAAATTAACAATTAGCTGAACTCTGGCACAGTCAGCTTGAATCCAAAATCTTTCTTTTGTAAGTGCTCAGCTCTAGTGCAGCTAGAAACAGTGGGAGGTACGCAAGTACCTAAGTCCAACCCAAGTACACAGGTTTAGATTGACTGAAGTCAAGTTTTCTAATTACATGACTCCAAATGTTTTATATTTGTACGAGGTGAAACAAAAAAAGGAAACATAGGAACTCAGTCTCTCTGGCTGGAGCAGAATATAGCAACTCTGTACAAAATCTACTAAAGCTTTTATAAAGATGGGCTGGAGACTGCTTTATATGTTTGATATTCTGAGAACTAGTGGCACGGTATACCATAATATACCAGCTCATTCTGATCACTGAATATTTCTGTGTAAACAGAAGTTTACAACTTGGAAGGACAAGGACAACTTGGAAGGCCGTCACGCTCAGTTTCTTAGTCATCAGTGGTAAGAACATTTCCAACACTGCGCATGCTTCTGCAACAACATGCATTTGCAGAGAGGTCACAAGGAGGAAAGAGGAGGAAAAATTCTACAATTTCATTATCTACTATTAATTTCCTGCAAAGAATTTAAAAAAAAAAATCTGATCTTCTACATTGAGGCATTGCTTTGAGTTTTTACACAATGAGGAAAAAAAAAAAGAAAGGGAAAAAAAAGGAAAAAAAAAAGGAGAGATCATCTGGTTCTTAAAATCATGAGAAAGCTTTTTTGGCCTAGTTTCAATAGGCAACAATTGACAAGAAGCTTTATAGCCTTTATCCAGCCTAACACGTTAAAAAAGCTAATCCTCTATTGCTCCTTCATGCCTCACAATTGAAAAGATTTTACTAAACATATCCACCAAAAATGTACTACATTGCATCCACCCTATGCAACAGGATGTAGGTGTACTTCAATCTACTGCAGATATAGCTATATACTGCAAGTTACTATTTTAACTATAGAAATGCCCCACTTGAAAGGAAAAGCAATGAAAGCAGCTGCTGTTATTCAGAGCTGAATGAAAATGCATCACTGAGATGTTTTATCAGTAGATGCCTTTGCGTCTGTGGACGCTGCGTTTTCACAATGCTTCTTCCCCTCAAGCTCAAGTGGGGAAACCACACATTTGCTCAGCAAGGGATAATTGTAAAAAATATTCAGAAGATTGAATGGGGCGTTTGTTGTTTTTTGTCCTTTTTGTAAAGGATGTTTTTATTGGTTGTTTTATCTGCTTCTACTTAAAAAGGGGTTCCCAACCAGGTCTGATACTGACTTTTTTTGTAGCGTTCTAACTCACAAAGAAGAAGAAATATTGGCCAGGAACTACAAATGACATGGTTTGTTTAAAAATTATAGGACCTGAAGGAAACAACTAACACACCAAACTACCTTTAACAGCTGGTAAATTTGTGCTATTACACAGCAACATTCTCATTGTCAAAGTACTGAATATTCAAACAGAACAGTTTCATGTATTTACAGGCAAGCATATGAGTAGTTTGTTTCTTTTTAACTCAAATGTCATGAAAACAGAACAATTAAATGCTTAAAATCTGGTCCATGCAAAATCAGGGCACTTCTGAAAAGAACACATATCCATGACCAAATTAAAAAACCTTTTATTACTTGAGCTGTTCATCTGTAAAACCAAAGATTTCGCAACAACGGGATTTCTGATCCTACTAAATTAATAACAAGCCCAAATGCCAATGTCAATGAAAAGAACAAGTAAAACTGATCTCACCCATGCAAAGAACTAGAAAGTCCTGCTGGGATATAGCCTTGACTTTTGTTATAAATGGGAACTGCAAGGAATCCATCTCAAAACATTTCTGGGATTACACTACAACCCAATAGTCAGTTCTATGTAGTGGTACCACGACATAAAATCACAGTAGTCTTTTCTCCTTGCAATGAAATACATAGCATTTTTGCAGCTCCTGGAAGAAAAACAGAAAAGCCCTCCTAAATCACCTCCTCCCTTTTTTCTTCCCTGAAAAACAAAGAAACAACCTCCCACACGCCTCACTCATCATCAGGAAGCAAATTCCCTTCCAAGCCTTCCTGAATCTCTGAAGGAAACCTCCACTCTGAGATGCAGTAACCTTTTCACTGGAAAGAATGAGTCATAAAGACAGATTTCAATATTTGGTAACCAGCGGCTGCTCAGCACAAAGGAGAGACACCCCCCCCTACAACATGTACACACAAAATACACGCTCAGTGCAACAGCAACCGGCATGTGAGAGTGCATTCATTTTTCTATGCAAAATACTTAGATATTGGTAGTACAGCATGTAACTGATGCCAAAAGGAATTTGCTAAGTGTGAAAATAACTATTTCAAGACTTGATTCAAGAATTAACATAAGCACATGCTTAGGACCCACCAACAAAGAGCATCTGAGAAAGCAGCAGGGGCAAGCTTACTGAACAAGGATGAAGATGTGTCTCTAGGACACTTACCATTGCATTATCTTGTCCTAGACTGTTCACCATCACCACCACCATATCTATGTCCTTTTCCAGCATAGAGTAAACAATGATTAAGTTTGCCACAAGTAGTTTCATCTCTCCATCTCCACAATAAGTGGAGTTCATCTTTTTAGAGGGATGACCTTGGATCAATAGCAATAGAGAAGCAAACAATAGACTCATTCTGAGCATATATTTCTTGTATAATCATGCCAAAGAACAAGAAAAAGTTATTCAACAATTTAGTCCACTGGCTGTGAGCAGGGGAAAAGGTAGAGAAATAAGTGTTCAATTCCTATTGACTTTTAATGGAAGCTTAGTGCCTATTTCTACACATGCATTTGAAAATGTTTCCTCCAGATAATATACCAAATGGTACTAAATCAATTCTGAAATTGGAAATAAGTGACAATAATTTCTCAAATGGTTAATAATATAATTGATCAATGATAATATAGCCATCTCTATAGACATCGTACAATATAAATATGGTCATTCAACATCACTATTTTCAGGTCTGAATTCCAAAAATATTTGTATGCTTGTTTTTCAAAAGCTGGTTCCTTTCCAGTGCACAGTTCAGATTAAATACTAGGGAAAATTAAAGACCTCAAAGACCTCATGAACATACGAACGGTTGCACTGACAGGCATAATTGTTTTCTGATGCATAGCTGGCTACCATTTAGCACATGCCCTGGTGGAATAGGTCACTACTATAAAAAAAATAAATTCCTCACATCTTCCATTAAAGCAAGCAGCCTGTATGCTAGTCATAACAGCATGGCAACACGGCACAGCATTAATGCATTATTTTCTGAAGTAAGTTGCCTTCAGTTTCACCATGCATAGTTGTTCTTAAAATGTGAAGATATTAATTAACTAGATCATGTGTGACAAGAAAACCAATACCAGAATGAACCGTTGTAAGTTATTCCTCACCATTCCTGACATCCTTACTCAATTTCAATAATAGCTGATCTAGTAAAAATGTCAATTTACAAATCATCACCCCATCACTTAACTTCGTTTCATTTTAAAGCACAGGAGAATAGGTAAGAACCTGTTTCACTGGATAACCTTGAAAACTGGTGAGTGTAAATTGAGTGCAATTTAGTACAAAGTGCCACATAAATTTCTCACAAGTCTGGGGACAGGTTATAGGTTGCCTATAAAGGAAAAGGTGGACATCACCTCAAGCCTGTTGTCACCCAACTGTCTTGGACAAGTCAAGACTCAGCAATAAGCTACATACAGCTATAGTGTTTAGATGCTCGTATCACAAAGGCTTTAAATGTAGAGACTGATATAAAATGTAAGGTTCATAGGAAAAAAGAAACCTTTACTGAGGGAAGGAAAGAAGGTTTTGACCTCAGTGAAGCAAGAATTTATTTGCTAACCAGTTAAGTGGAAGAGATGACTCCTCATAAAATAAAGCAACATTCACACATTTACAGAAGGGAAACAACCTGTATTCTAGGACAGAGAAAGTCACACCGTCTCGTCTCTGTAAGGAGAGAATTTGAAGGACTCTGGAATAAAAAATTAATCTTGCTTGTGTCCAAGTCTGCCTGTAATTTTGTCAAGTACTTTGTTTCATCTCAGTTAAGTTCTCACCACTGTTTATTTGAAATGCTTGGGATGCTGGAGCCATCATTTAACAGAAGTGGGTTATTATGTCTCTGCTGTTGCAGTGAAAGAATGCTCAAGCCACATGCACATACCCTGCCCCGAAACTATTTTCCTGATCTTCCGGTAACCCTCCTGCTGGTGCCAAGGCAACACAGCTTAGGAAGTTCTCTCACGTAAATGTAGAGATAATAAAGTGTCTGACACACTTAGAAGTAGAGGAGACAATTTATGACACAAAGTGGGAAAAGGGACAACGTGACTGGGAGTGAAAACTGATGGGAACTGGAAAAGGGAAACTGGAAGGGAGTGTTGCCGTTGGCAGAGGAAAGTAATTATGTGGGCAAAGTGACCAGGACTGGGAACCGGCAGGATTGGGAGAATGTGGCAGTACAGATGTAAAGTCAGTACTAGAAGATATGACTGAAACCATCTTGCCAAAAAGCCTGGGTTAATGTCCTGGTTTCGGCAGGGATAGAGTTAATTTCCTTCCGAGTACCTGGTACAGTGCTGTGTGTTGGATTTAGGATGGGAACAAAATTGATAAGGCACCGATGTTTTAGTTGTTGCTAGGTAGTGCTTACACTAGTCAAGGACTTTTCAGTTTCTCGTGCTCTACCAACTGAGAAGGCTGGAGGTGCACAAGAAGCTGGGAGGGGGCACAGCCAGGACAGCTGACCCAAACTGGCCAATGGGATATTCCATACCATGTGACGTCATGCTCAGTATATAAAGCTGGGGGAAGAAGAAGGAAGGGGGGGACGTTTGGAGCGATGGCGTTTGTCTTCCCAAGTAACCGTTAAGCGTGAGGGAGCCCTGCTTTCCTGGAGATGGCTGAACACCTGCCTGCCCATGGGAAGTAGTGAATGAATTCCTTGTTTTGCTTTGCTTGCATGCGCAGCTTTTGCTTTACCTATTAAACTGTCTTTATCTCAACCCACGAGTTTTCTCACTTTTACCCTTCCAATTCTCTCCCCCATCCCACTGCGGGGGGAGTGAGTGAGCGGCTGCGTGGTGCTCAGTTGCCAACTGAGGTTAAACCATGACAGTTAAGAAGCTGAGGCAAAATGAGAAAGAAGAGTTAGATATAAGAAGAAAGCATGAACAACTAGAAAAAGAGAGGTAAAAGATGTATGAAATTAAGAGCTGGGACAGAAAAGATAACTAAAAAAGCTAGGACAGGAGACTGAATTTTGTACTTGAGAAGCATAACAACCTACTTCATACTATTATTTGCCTACCACAGCATACCATTTGCTACAACTCAGAGTTTAGTCCATATGACTGACACTTATCATTCTTTCTGTCAACAGATAAACATATTGTCAATCAGTTATCTGTTTAACATGTCTCTTAAATAATCCCAAATTCCAGCAGAATCTCAGGGTCAAGGACATATATTTGCCCTCCTGGTACACAAGATATGCAATAAACTTTTGAGATTCTTCTAAAAAGTGAACATAAGAAATCTATTTATAAAACCTGTGTAAGAAAGCTTTGAGCTGCTACAATTCCTCTTCTGTTTTTCTTCCCCTTCCTTTTATTTTCTGTGACCTTTTCTGAAGTCTTCCTAAATTCATTCTCACTCCACACTTCTGACACCACGTGATGTTTTTCAGTTTTCTTAATGACCAGAGATGAGAATAATAGCAATGTGCTTTATGTTCAGCAGTAATTTATAACTACACCATCAAGTCAGTCATGACCTTACAAATTTCCATCAGTAGCTCTCCAGGGCTAGCTCCAAAGTATAATAGCAAAAGAATTCATATTCAAATACATTGTCTAGTAAGTTGTCTCCTTCAAATATTATTGCTACACTTGCTTGACTATTATAGTTTACAGATATTTAAGAAATAAGTAAAAGACTATGGAGTTCAACAGTGACGCAAAAAGCAGAAGACAAAGTAGTAAAATTGCCATTTTGTGTGGATACAATTTAATAACACCACAACCTTCAAACACTACATCACATTTGTATTATTTGGATATGGCATTTCTATACAACAGAGACTCTCAGTTACTTCACTCCAGTCAAAGCAGAACAGAGGTAAAGAGGACAAAGGCCTTCTCCCTCCATTAAGTTCGAGAAGATGACCCTGGGACAAAGCAGAGCAGTCCTGGGTCCAGCAGAATCAGGACACAGCCAAAGAACAACTCATTTCAGCCACAGTCACAGCACAGGGGTTCTCCGCATCCCTCTTCCCGTTTCACCTGGACAGTTGCTCTAAATCAAGGATTCAGAAGTCACTTCTTAAACAGCAGCGATGCATTCATGGGTCCCATTCCCCTTCCCTTTACAAATCCTATAAATATACTCCTCTAAACATCAGCCACCTTATGTATGATGCCTGACAGTTTCACTCGATTTGTGAATTAAATCTAGCTACAAAACAGGAAAGTTGCGATTTGTGGATAGGTAAATGTATTCTTAATAGCCTATTGCTGTAATGAAAATTGAACCATTTAAAAACAAAACAAACAACCAAAAAAAGCAGGTACAGCTACACCGGGTCTCAGTTCAGCCTCTTCCTCCTTTAAATCCCTTAAATCATTTCTCCTGGCCAAAAGCATAGCAGGTTGATCAGCAGTCCACCACTGTCACATTGCCTAATCAGTTTGTTTCCAACATCCCTCTTCCAGAGGAAGATGCTGGCTTAGTTCAACCAATTTAACTGTCATGTTATGTGCTGGAGGGACTGAACCCTTTCCGTCCTTTGCCCTGGGTGACCTTGTGTCTATGACTCAACTTGAAACCTTTTACCTTCTAAAGCTTTCAGGACATCTCTCTTCATTCATTAAAATACATTAGGCCTCTGTCTGCCAAGGGAGCAGCTGCCTTTGCTTTGTTTCCCCTAATTTGCAGAGTCGTCATTAGCAAAACTTCTGCTTTCTCCATCAGCTGCCATGGGTGTCCCCTTTTTGTGGGAAGTCCATCAGCCCCTCTGCCTTCCTGAACCATGCATCAGTCCACTGGGATACGCAGGTGCTATTAAAAGCTCTGAGACAATGTCAAAGGGACGTCACGTAATCTCCCCGTGTGACAGGGCAGCTGTGTAGGTCTCAGGCATTTCTACCCCTACACCTTGTACTTGTATTTTCAAAGTGTTTTACAGCGTCTGCTCCTGAAGAAATCCTGCAGTGAATGATCTGCAATTAGGCACGGATAGTTAAACAAAGCTCATTTCATATCAGAGCAACTCCCCTGAGTCTGTCCTGGCAGACTAGAGATTATGAAATCAAAGACGCGCTCTGACAACAGTAGGCACATACCCTCGTTTAAGGGCAGCACACAACATGCAGTCACCGTGATGAAAATACGTCACCGAGGGAGCTGCCAGGCTCACTATGGGAGTACCACTTGCCTGCCAGAGGAGCTGACCGTCTGTAGGTACCAGCGACAGCCTCTGCCGGGGCCAACCTGGCCTTCACATGACAAGTATTTGTTCCAGCTCTCCAGACCCTTCTGAGTTAGGGTTGGTGAAAGGGACCGCAGGAGCCTGCCAGCATCCTCTTGGACTTGAGACAACGGGATTCCTTGTGACTGTCACTAGGATTTTTTATTAACTAAGAGTTATTAACAACTTCCCTTTATTCCATTAAGAAGAAAAGTATGTATTTTTGCCAACTGATACTGTTTTAAAACAATAAAGCATACTCCAAACACCATACTGAATGATCCTCCCCAGTGGCTGCAGTGTTCCTTCTGCAGCCAAGACGGCCCAGGGAACCCCACTGCCTCACGTGGCCAGAGAAACCCAGAGGCGCACTTCTTTCTTGCTCCTCCTGTTGGCAACTATGTCCTTCAGTAAGACAAGACCGAGCACCCCTCTGCTCCCAAGGAAGCTGCTGCAGACCAGCCCCGGCTCCCTCTCAGAGAGCACGCAGGTCAGCATCTGATTTATCTGTTCTCAGTTTGGATGTTACATTTCCCTGGGATTTGGAGGAAGGATTCTGCTCCTTCCCTCAAGAGCAGCAAATCCCACTTGGGGGAGGAGAAGCTACCTGATGACATGGCAGGATGAGGAACAGACAGAATTTCTTGCAATCCAGAAATCAGCAAACTCTGTTTTTCACTGACCTGGAACCAAGTTGGGATACAAGAATACAACTGCAAGGACACTGCAGGTGGGACAGAAGTTCTTCAGGGAAATGATCTGTTTTATCTCAAAACTTTGTTTTCTTTTTAGTCAACCTACCTCCCGAACCATCTCCCCAGCCCCAATCAATTTTTTATTTTAAACTTAGCTTTTTGAATTTAAGATCTTTCTGATCTTTTTTGGAAGCTCATTATTGAAAGTTCAGGCCTTCTCCTCTCAAACATCTGTCCAGGTCAGAGTTCTGTTTCCTGTTTCTCCTTAGATAGTTTTTAATGGGAGAGAGCGTTTCCCTTGATACTATTATTCAACTACAACAAACTGGAATATCTGTTCCTGGTATTCTGCAATAACATTAGGTGCATAGGCCTTTCCAACTCCAGATAATTTCTATCAGGATTTTGTTAAGAATATACATAAGAAAAAGTTGATTCCCTGTTATTAGGCAAAAGGACACCCATCTTCCCCACTTGCTGTGTTCTTTGGATGCAGTTTGTCATGATAATGTATGCCTGCCTTATGCATTTTTCCCCTTTGCACATTTTAATTTAACTTCAACACACCTTTGAGGGGAGTAAGCTTTATTATTCTCACAGCGCAAGTACGAAAACTGAAACACAACCAACAATTTGGCCATTTCCGCCACAGTACTCGACTCCTTGGGCTGTACCAAGCAGATCTGCACACTGACCACCAGGAGTGTAGTTGGATTTGCTACCTACTGGCACTGGGAACTGCGTATCATTTTCAAAGAGAGCATAAAGAGTGTGTTTTCACTCCCGTCATTCTTCTACAAGTTTTTTTTAACTCTTCCAAACCAGATGACAGAACAGCATTTAGGTACAAAACTCCTTAAGGGGAGGGGGAAAAGAAAGCCCAGGAAATAGCATATTAATTTTTGAGTTTAGTTTGAAGAAATCTGAATTTAGGCAAGTGTGACTGAAGCAGCCATGCACATGTCACATTATCACCTAACTTCTTTCACAAAGTCTGTTTTTACAGTAATTTTTTATACCACTGAGCTGCACAGTTTTACACTGTACTTGACTTCATGGCACTGCAAACAAATTGAGTTTCAGCACCTTGAAAGTGAAGTGGTGTTGATCCAATGATGTATTACTCAAAACATGTAGCCTGCTGAGGGAATCAACAGGGAACCTGTACTTTTTAAATTAGTTTTTTTCAGCTTATATAGATTGACAGTAGCAAAGTTCATCGGCCTTGTCACTGGTGGTAGGCTCGGTGTACTTTACTAACAAATTGAATGTTATTTTCAGAATCAGTACTACGGCAGCAGGCTGAGCCTGAGGCATCCAGTCACCTTCTCCTGTGCCCTACATTCATTCCCTCTTTTAATTAACTACAGACATGTGGTAACACTATAGATTTGGTTTTTGTTTTATGCATTTCCATCAATGATATGCATTAACAAAATGACCCCTTAGGAAATAAACAGAAAGGAACTGATAAACAAATACAATGCAAAAACAAATACATTAAAATAGTCTGAACTTTTTATGATTAAGGAAGCATCCAGGCCATTCCATTCAGTCCCTTCATAACTCTGAATGACAATTACTGGCCCTCACTTAAATTTTGAATTATCAATGTCAAAGCATCCCAAGCGTTGGATGCTGTTTAATTCATGTAA
Organism: Pygoscelis adeliae; assembly: GCF_000699105.1. Lineage (NCBI taxonomy): Eukaryota > Metazoa > Chordata > Aves > Sphenisciformes > Spheniscidae > Pygoscelis > Pygoscelis adeliae. The sequence continues at coordinate 3,016,078 of NW_008824791.1, forward strand.
ACTGACAGTCATTCAATATCCAAATCCATTAAAAAGATTTGGAAATCACTGACTGCTCAAGAAATGCACTCAAAAAAAGAACAACCACACCCCTCCTGTCTGGAAAGTAGTGGACCCTTGTGCCTTTGAAAAACATCCGCTGAGGCCCAAGAGTGAGAGATGGAGTTAGATACCTTCTGCCTTTTTTTTTAAGAGAGTGCGGAAGCATTTCCAGTCAATGCACCAAGAGGGAGCACATTTCCAGCGAGCACACTTCTAAATTGCTGAATTCTCTGCCACAGGATGCTATAGAGACAAAAAGCATAAATGACCTCAGAATGATCTATGTCACCCCACGTACACTGTGTCCACGGCTGCCCATTCACATGACCTTCTGGAGGCAACTGTCCGCTCCAGTTGATCGTTGACTTACAGGACAAGCACCACTATTTGTGTGCCAAGTCCTTATCTTCCCATCCTGCACACAAACCCTAGACCTCAGATCTAACCAAGCGTGGAGCCTGAAATGCTCTCATGGTAACATTTACATAAATACTCAGGGCATTGGGTGTATTTTAAAAACATACACTTTAACTAAGATGCTGGAAGAAACACTTTAACTTGGATATAAGGGTAGAGAGAAAGGTGAGCTGGGTAGTCACAGCCATTCATTTTGGCCTTGAAATTTGTCTTCTCTTGTTCAGCCTCAACCCTCCGAGACCAGCAGAAGGTTGGGGTTATCTTCATTTCCATAACAAGCTAACACCTACAGCTGTGTATTAAAAGAGTATTTATGACCAAAAAAAATCTTAAGAGCATGTTGCAGTTGTTACAAATGTTGACAGTGTTCCACAATACACACAACAAACTGTAGGGAATTTAGTTTTAGTTCTTCCTTGACCTTTTTTTTTTCCTCCTTCCCATCTTCTATGGTAGACCATGGGCTAGAACACGGTGAGGGCAAGGTGTTTTTTTGACATAGATGGTTTATCTTGCTCTCTTGCATAGACTAAATGGGTCATCACATTAGAAGGTCATATCAGAATTTATTCCCAGACTGAAATGGGTATAGGTTTTGTGGTTTTGTTTTGTTTTCCTGCTTTCTTCAGTAACCCAAGGCACAGCTAGCCTACAAGGTTTATCTGGGTTTCTCTTGCTCATTAGACCCCTAGTGGTATATTGGTAGGTTCGCCTTTTTATCTTGGACACTCAGGAGATTATTCTTCCAAAATGTGTTGTTTGGATTTGTACAGTGTGTCTGTTACAAATTTAATAACCTGCAGTTTGGAGGAAATATGATTAAAAGATCTAATGTGGTTTTGGACCTCAAATGTAATCAAAATTTACCGAAATGCCTCTCCTATCCCTTTCACTGGATGTGAATCAATGAGTTTTGTGCAGCCTTCTGCTGTAAGACACTCCTTGGTGAAATACAGTCTTCAGCTCTTCTTTTTAAAAAGTTGCAATGACACTGGGGGGGGGGAGGGGGGAATAATCAAGAAAGATGGAACTAAATTTAAATGTAAACAATGGAAATACATATATTATACGTAAGCCTACTTAGAGCAAGAATGAAACCCTATTTGAGAAACCCAAATCCAGCTTGTCAAATCAAAACAGAGCAGCTCTTTCAACCGCTCTGTCTTCCAGACAGAATCATGGGGTGGCAGGAGGAAATATGTCTCCCAGTGTGACTACAGAACTAATGAATTATCTGTTCCAAGTCCTTGGTTTTTTTACATTATTTATACTTGATACACTATATTTGTAAGGATGATTAGTGCACCATCTGCCTGGGCCACAAACAGGCATAAAGGAGACAACCTCCCGATTAAAATCTCATTTCTTTTGAGTAGAGAGTAGGAAATCGCTATTCTTTCTGGACATGCAGACCTCCAGTCTCCTAATTAATCTACATCAGTCATTAGATACAGATAGTCTGGCCAGACGTAAAGTTATTTAAATGCATCACTAAGATGAAACATACTACAGCCAAGCCGCAAACACTCTGTATCCTCTACAACACTGTACTGGAAATACAGTCTCTCATTAGGGCAGAGTGTCAGAATTAATCACAAGCTCTGAAGTAAGTTTCTAATTTTTATCATCACAAGACTATGACTTATACTGAAATTCATCTGAATAGATGTGGATGTCTGTATCGGAGCCAGCCAGCTTCTTCTGCAGTTCAGCAAGGATCTCGTCAACAAAGTCAACAGCATCTCAGGTGTAATTTGGCAGCCTAAGCAGGACTATTTGTTTCCAGAGAATACACAGGAACTAAGAATGATCAGTCCAGAAGTAATCATACATACTTTTGAGACCTGTTAGATGAGATGAATTTCATAATCCCTGCTTACACTACAGTTGTGAAGGGCTGATGTAACAGGGAATACAAAATTTCTATTAAATCTGTAATGAACAACATTGCTAAAAAATATCAAAGCCCAAATTTATTTTAATTCAGAGTTTTCTATCATAATTACTAACGACGTGTCCTTATACTTACCTATTCTGCTACTGTGTATCCTCATTTTTGCACTGCTCCAACATTTACAAGTAATTTTTTTCCCCTCCTTCCCTTAACCACCTCCTGTTGTCCCCTTTTTGACATTTGTGAACACTTTATGTGACAAGTGCCATTTAATTCAGCTGGGCCCACTGCCATCATTTAGCCAAAAAGTACAACTGCTACCCAGTTGTTTTAATCTGTTTTCACAAATCAATCCCTGCTGGTCTCCTCTCAGAATGTTTTCCAACTTTTCAATGTTCTCACCACTACAGTAGTGAAGAGATGTCTGCAGCATCCAAACTGAGCTTGCACCAGGTGGTCTTTATAGCTCTCTCAAGAAATCATCTGCTCTATACATCTTCCCCCCACCCCCCATGTGAAACGTGGATGATGTGTGTAAGACTGAGCTGACTATTTGTTGCTTTTACAATAATGGAGTGTGCCATAGCAATTACACCTACACTTATGTGCCATCTGGACAAGTGCTGTCAGTGAAAAATAAATTGCAGATGAGATGCCATTACTTTTTAAATAACTATTTTCAGTTCACATTAAGGACAAGTGTCTTACTAAACTCCAAATGCACACTCAGTCCTGCAGCTGTTAAACAAACTGATATTTAAATGAAAAAATACCAAGACTTGAACTTGAAGAGCATCAGAAAAACATTCTTGAGGTAGAACTTGGCTAAAATAAATAATTGCAACATCACTCCAAACTTTGCTTAAGCTGGAACTCACGGCTGCTCCTTCTGTTTTTCATGTCCCTGAATTAGAATCACCATGCCAAAAATGTCTGTCCACCCCAGTATCAGAGTACATGATGTGACAGCCGTTAAAATACACACATACACATGCTCATCACCATCTTTACTTTTGCAGTACAAATTAAGGGCAATATTTGTCAACAACTCACGTGTGAACCACTTCAAGATTTTCTGTCTTGAAAAAAGACCCATCTGTCATTGCTGTCTTCATAGACCAGTAAAAATGGAAAAACACTGGTATATATCCACATAATAAATGAAAACAGTCCTTAGGGGAAATGTAGAAATAATATATTTCCTTAGAGGATTCCAAAGCATTTGACAAACATTGGTTGAATCTCAGTCCCCCTGTGGGTAAGCTTTATTTGCAGAATATTTTACAAACTGATAATCCAAGGCATAAACTAAGGCAAATAACTCAGTAGCAAGTCCAGAGAATTTAGGAATCAAGGTGCTGAGGCTTATCTACTATTATAAACCTTCTTCAGCTGTCAACAAGAGACAGCCTAATAAATTTATAGACTCATAGACTAATTTATGTTAGAAGGGACCTCTGGACATCACCTGGACCAAACCCCTGCTCAAAACAGGGCAAACTCAGATCAGGCTGCTCAGGGTCTCCTCCAGGCAAGTTTTGAGTATCATTGAGAACAGAGACTCCACAGTCTCTCTGGTCAACCTGTTCCAGTGCTTCACCGCTCTCATGGTGACTTTTTTTTTTCTTTGTATCTGACTGGAATTGTCCTTTTTGTAAATCATGTCCACTGCCTCTTTTCCTTCTACTGTGCATCATCAAAAAAAGACTGTCTTTTCTATATCCTCCATTCAGGTAGATGTAGACAGCCACAAAATCTCCCCTCCATTTTCTCTCCTGAAGACTGAACAAACCAAGCTCCCTCAGCCTCTCCTCATAAGTCATCCACTCCAGCACGATGACCATCTTTCTTGCACAGTGATGGACTTATTGTAGGATGTCAATGTCTGTCTTGTACTGGGGAGCCAAAACAGGACACAGGACCGCACCTGTTGGTCTTGCAAATACAGCCCAGGATGTAGTTGGCCTTCTCCATCACAAGGGCACACTGAGTCAGCCTGTTCAACCTCCTCCACATGAGATTCCCATCAGCCCATCTTTCCAGCCTCTTGAGATCTTTCTGAATAGCAACCCTGTTCTCCAGTGTATTCACTGCTCTTCCAAATTTGGTACCATGTACAATGTTGCTGAAGGTGCACTTTGACCCACCGTCCATCTTGTTAGGTTAAACTATATTAGCTCCACCATTGACTTCTGACAAGAAGACACTAGTAACCAGTCACTTAGATATATTATGCACTGCTGATCATTCTCTCTCTTACTAACGGGAAATCTGGCTGAGCTTTGACTCTCCAAATTCAATCTCTCCCTACTTGGGCAATATCTCAAAGCCAAGGGTTGAAATCCTGCTATTCACCTTGCTTACTTTTCTCATTATCATAAATTACACCACCTCATGATTGCTGTAGCCAAGGCTGTCAGCAACCTTCACATCCCTAACCAGTCCTTCTGTATTTATGATGAGCAGATACAACAGAGTGCCTTTAATCTTCAACTTGTTGATCATCTTTGTGAAGAGATAGTCCTCAATCTCTTCAGGAGGATTTAAGGCCCTTCTCACTAGGTTAACAAGCCTGTTGGCAAAGATGCTCTTGCCTCACTTTGTCAGATGGATCCTGCCTCTGCAGCAGCCTTCATTACTCAGACAGTCCCTTAGTTACAGAAGCCAAAGCTCTGACTGCGACACCAGCTGCACAACCAGGTGTTCACCCACAGGGTGCGTATGCTTCCACCTAAGCCTTTCCCCCTCTCTGGACCAACTGCAGACAACACAACCCCATCCCCTCCACCTTCACCCAGAGCCCTGTGCACACAGCCAGTACTTTCAAGGTCTCCCTTGATAGTATCACTGTGCTCAGCAGCAAGGAGTAATAATTTGAGGGCAAGACTATTGGGAGAGAGATCCATTATTTGAATGTAATATTTGGTACAAGATCCTGTACTTTTTGATACAACATGAAGTAGAAACTCAAACATATATATGTGTGTGTGTGCATAAATTTAATTCTAAATTATTTCTGAATTTTAACATCAGAAATGCAGTGTCAATTTTTTTTAGAAATACCAGTTTCCTTCTAATTCTTAAATTATTTGGTGTGAGAAATAGCTACCCAGGGGTTTCTCAGTCTGTCCTGGTCAGATTGGCTCAAGGATGGTGTAGTCAAAGGTTTTACTGCTACTTGATGAAAGCACATAGTGCGTTATCACTGTGCCTACCTTAGTTATACTAAGCTACATTCAGTTCCTCTTTTTTCTGTCACTGTCCATACCTCATTAGTCACCCATGCAACAAGTTCTTGACTAACATACAGAGGATAGACACATAACACGTCATTGATTTGAAAACTGAGTATAAGCATGGCTACATTCATCATTACAGAGCTCTAGACAGTAACAACCTACAGTAATCGCACAGTTGACGAAAGAATTCAGTGGATGTTAACAAATTTTTGTCTATGAGGGACACTTTTCCAAGAATCTTCGGATTACTTTTACCTAGAGTTCAAGAGTTATGGAAGAGTTAGCTGTATTTCCTAAGTCCAAGTACACAGATTCAAATCCTCTGGTTGCCTCTGGATATTACATTTCAAACACTCAAAACCTGAAGAGGATTTTATATCAAATATACTAACATGACTGTTCTGGGGCCTGACTTCTTTTAACGGCTATTGATATTTTCCCTACCTTTTATTCTTCCTATCAGCTGTAATATCTACTTACCGTTTGTTAGTCTCATTCCAGTAGAGGTCTAGAGGTCCTCACCTACAAGGGAAAATGTATGTATTTCTTCCCACAGTGAACCTTGTTCTTCTCTCAGAGATTATTTTGCTACTACAAAAATACCATCTGGTACTGTGTTTTCATTATATACTTTACTGCTACTCACTCATTAAGTACTCATTAAAAGAATTTTAAACATTAGTATTTTCTAGAAAAATACACTGTTGACACTATTGCAAATTATTATAGCTTTTAATGCTGGCACTCAGGAGAATGTCTGAAACTGTCAGGTTAAATTACACAAAAACATAACATTTATAAAACAATAACATAAAAGCCTTCCTTTTCTCCCCCTGCAGTATTTAATATAACAACTCTGGTTAACATGCACACCAGCACTCAGAAACCAAGGAAATGCAGGAGGAAGTGGAAGCATGAATAAAGAAAGAGAAAATGCCTGTTTGGTGGGGGAAGAATGAAATTCTATACTTGGTTTCATTTTTAACTCAGCACAATAACCACTCTGATAAAAGAACCATAGTTTGAATTTACAGTAGAACAAAACACAAAATGGCTTGAAGTGCTGTGTTGGTTTTCTTTTTCTCTCCTGGAAATTCAGTGTTTTATTATTTCCAAAGCTGTGCATCATAATAGCAATGTGCAGCACAGGGCATCACAACATTATTAACTACAGAAAGAATTGCCCATGGAATTGTGCCTCATTTGGAATAATGATTTAAAAAGAAATCATGACTACATCAACTGAAAGATTTAATGCATTAAGTATCCTTCTGGTAGGCTTGCAGGCACATTTGGCAGAGATTTGTGGTCTAATGAAGACATAAATCTGTATCATCATTCAGAATATGTTTTATTTAATAGCTGACCTGCTGTAAAACCTTTGACATGTCAATTAATGTCCATGTCTGTTCTCTTTCCATCCTTCTCTAGTTAAGAACATAAAGGAAGAAATACTTCCTACAGCAGAAGGACCTAAAACAATGAGATGGACCCCTATCTTAATTGAAATATGTATGCTCTATTAGAATAAAAATCAGCAGTATAGTTATTATCATTATCATTGGATATTTATCATTAGAGCTAATTGGAGAAACTTTAATAGAACTAGTCTAAAAGAAAAACAAAGTCTATTTCCATCTCTACTTTGTTTTGTAATAAAATTGGAAACTACTCACAGTGTCAAGCACCAAAGTTTGATGTTTCAGGACAAACACTTTTTTCTTATTTATAAATTTCCCTTTATAAAAGGGAAATACTGTAAAAATAATTCTGATCAATCCTTCAGAAAATTATTGTAGAATTTGCCTTTATGAAGAATATTTTTCAACTTTTAGTTTCCTAGTTGAAAGGAGTCAAGTTCTCAAAATCTTGAAAACTTCCATAGAAGTTTCCATCCTTTATGCATCTCTAGCTACACTGTCAGCCAGACCAGCATTTTGCACCATTGGTTACACCTCTGCATCTGCAAAGCAATCATTTTTTATTCCACTTTTAAGAAATACTGTAACACCTTATAATGCAGTAAGAGATCTCTTGGAGCTCAATGCTGGCCACATTATATAAACATACAACGTTATGCAGCGATTGTGTGACAGAGAAGACTGCAGACCTTGCTTTTCTTATTTCTTTTATATTTCTTATTCTGAGTTGTGTCTTGTTGAAGTCTCATCCCTACAGCCCTCACACAAAACCACCTTGATTACATGAAAGCTCAGTGGAGCATCAGCAGTAAAGTAAAATGAAAAAGGAAGGAAAAATCACAGAAATGGATGTTCAAGGGCATGGTCTCACTCACACCAGAAGCTTGAATTTGAGACTATCAGTCAAAGCCCCATGAGAACACTCTTACGTGGCTGATACTTTCCAGGGCTGTTGCTACAGCATGCTGCTGGGGAATTGTCCAGCGAAAACCCACCTCCCAGAGGCACAGCGTGAAAGCCAGGGCAAACCAGCAGCGCCATTCGTGTCACTGAGGCCAAAATGTGTTTCCTGCCTCCTTCCTTCTCAAATAAGCACGCACTACAAAGGCAGAGGAAAGAGAAACCTGCTCCTGCAACCCAAGTAACAATAATCAAGGAATCTCAAGGCGCTTTTCAGACACGGGCGATACAGCAGGGACCACCTGCTTGGCTGCATGACACAGTCAGTGCTCTCTAAGCAGTACAAAAGGAGAGGCAGGTTACCTGACAGCTTACCTGTTTGCAGCCTCTGGCCAGGACCGTGACCCACACGCGTACAATAGCACCCTGTCTCAGATGAAGCAGAGAAAGTCGTGGTAGGAGAAGGAGCAAGGGAATGCCATTTGCATTATTCTCTCCCATAATAACACAGTTTAACCTTTAGATAGCACTTTTCTAGTCTTCCAAGGGCTTTAACAACATTAACTACTCAAATACAATAACCTTTACATTTGGCTGCCTGTAGCTAGCTACCATGGTAAACATGATGAAATAGCTCTGCACCAATAACCTCAGCTGTGCTCCATACAGGAACAGTTACCATCAAAACAATTCTGCATCCATTGCTTTCTTCCTGCAGCTAATCCACATTTGCTCTAAGCAAGTAAAAAAGGGTAGCCAACTTCAATGAGTAGAACAGGAAAGCCAATAGCAGAGGTTCATTAAAGAAATGTTATTGCACAAATTTTTCTTTTTTCCTTGTACATCCTGTGATGCTACAATGAGCATTGCCTTCAAATGTGCCATTTGTCGGCATAGAAAATTGCTTACTACTTGCGATCTATTACTTTTCCAAAGGGAAAGGGTAATTAATCAAATACTAAAGTATCTGAATTGACCCAACTAATGCATGAAATACTCAATGCTCAACAGAAGATAGGAAGTGCCAGTCTTACACACTTCTCTCAGGTCCAACTGGTATTGTAACATTTGCTGATCTCCATATAACCTTCTAACAAGCAATTATTTTTCCTTACAAGTTTATTTTTCCTTACAAGTTTATCTCCAAAGTTGAGACACACATGTATACCCATCTATCCGTATGTATTTTTACGTATGCATTTTATGTATGTATAGTCCCTCTCAGGAAAGGAAGAAGTCAAATATTTTAGCAAATCAGTAAGCTACAGTTTAAATTCCATGCTTCATATCACATTGAATACATAAACAAGATGAAAAACTTGACCGTGAACTGAAGTTAAGAATACTTCTATTACACTATCTAGACTTTTTTTTTTTAATATACACAAAAAATACCAGATCTGTAACTTGTTTTTCCTGTTCACAAAGCTACTTGTGTAAGGCTCCTTTCTAGAAACTAGGATATTTAAAATATTTACTACTCCTGCCTCTGAATTATAAGGATGCTGTGGAGAGACATTTTCTGTTTAGAAAAGACAGTTTCTTCCAAATGTCACTAATATATTTATGACCGCTATATGTTTTGTATCACAAAGAGAGAAAATAGTAGTTTCATAAGAAGATCTAAAAAAATCAGACTGAAATTTGTGCCTTAACTTTACAGTAATGAGAGTTTAAGCAAAGGGAAAAAAACAGACAATACACAAACCAGGCAACCGTAAATTGCATAATTGTGGAACAGCATCAAAGAACTTTTAAAAGAGAATTACACATTCACTCAATATTGCACTTTACAATCTCTGGTAGAACTGGAAATAAAAATCAAGACTCCTGGGTCCTTAACTACTGCTTTAATTGTAAAACTCTCTTACAAAATGGGAGTGGGGGAAAACAGAAGAGAAGGAAGGAAAAGAAGTTAACTCTTCTTTGCTGAAGCCTGTTGACTGTCTAATTTCAGGCTGTGCATCTAATATACAGAAAACATTTTTACCTGAATATCAGTTTCTACATTAATCCGGATGGACTTGGACTTGTAATACTTAAACAAATGGGATATTGTTTAAGTGTTCACTTAACCTTCCAAAACCATTAGATTTTTTCACATAACATGATGAAAAAGCAACATCAAAAATTTATTATTGCTTATTATTTTGTCTTCTACTAGTTTTTTTGAGTTTTTATTTGTACTATATGAGCTATTAAACCCAAAGTATTAGATGTATTTCAATGATTCTGATATACCAGTGAGAACTTGTTTTCATAGCTTGGGGCTTCAAAGTTTAATAAATATTTCTAAAGCACTTTGAGTTGTTTTATGAAGTACTACTGAAGTCAAATAAAATATCATCTTATTAATAAACTGCCTCTCCTGGAGACAGATGCATCAGCTCCCAGGAGAAAGAAAAACAGCAGTCACTGAGTAATAATAGCGGAGGAAAAGTTAAACTCAAGCAGATGTTTGCAGTTTGGGCAGCACCAAACAAAATTTTGTTTCACTTATCTGTTTCCATTCCCACTTCCAACTTGAATCTCCGCTCACACTGAGATGGTGCAACACAACATTTGAGATGCTGGACAGCTTGTGCCTATTATTCTTAGATTTTAGCAGACAAGATTTATTTGCCGCAGAAGAGGAGGACAAACCATTCCTCCACTACATCTTTCAAAAAATAACACTGGTCTTACCTACCAGTACATTTCTCACGTGCTAGTGTACTGTGGAAAAGAACCTTTGGCACATTTGGGGCAGAACCATCTTTCCGTTTCATGTACAGACCGCCTAGCACTGTGACACATCAATTTTGATTGGGACATCCCGTCATTATGACAGAACAAACAAGTTTTAACACAAGCATTGTCCCAATACTTTTTTTAAAAAAATACTGTTTTCAAACAGCATTAGAAGTAGTGATGATGGAGGTTATAAAGTAGGAGAGTAGAATGCAGAAAATAATTTCTTACACCATTGTTAGCTAAAAATTCCATCACCCCTTGTCAATATAAGCTATTGCTAAATGCAGCATACAGGTGATGCTTTAATTAGGTTACGGACACATAAATCTGGAAAGAAAATTAAAAACCCTCTATACCCTTCAGTTACTCAGAGAAGCTGAAGGGAGGAGGGAGAAGAACACTGAGCTGAAACAATTCCCCCCAACCTCCCTTAACAAGAGAAATTTGTTCTTCAACTGGTTTAATCAAAACGTCCTATCATTTCCCTGAAGAATTCTCTCTTGCTGCTTCAGCAGAATTTCCATTCTCCCTTTGCCCTTCAACATGATGCTGTCTCACAAGAGAGCATGGCCACTTCTGTACTTTATCACCATCAAAATCCTTGGAAGGTCTGTTTCTCGGACATTTGAAGGTTTACTTGTCTGCTAAATTAGAAAGTGATTCAGCACTATAATTCTCAAATATAATTTAAGCTCACTGAAAACACAAACCCCAAATGAGTAGCTCCTTCTCCAGACACTAAGGCCCTACTGAAATAAAACTTACCAGGTAAGTAAGGATTTGCAGGATTAAGCCCTTAATCTTTTCAAGAAACTTCTGGAGTTTTAACATATAGATAAATACTAACAAAACAGATATTAAAATCAAACTACTACATTTTAAAAAAATCAACAGTATAATCATCAAGACAACATACAAAGGCAGCAAATAGTTTCTATCTGAGTGGAACTACTACAGTAAAGGGTAAGATGAAAGAAGTTTACATAAGCTGTGAATGGGTGCTCTAAGATTTTTATTTAACATTACTATACATTGATGAATATCTGTCATAAATACCAAATTTGCAACTTATTTTCCCAATTATCCATGTGAAATCTTGTATAAACTTGGTAAATAACTTACCTATCTCATCTAAGGAACACCTAGAGAATCCAGATTTAACTCATGTATTACAGGTTATATTAAAAAAAGTTCAAAAATAATTAAGTAACTTGTTATTTATCTGCAGGGAAAAAAAGTTCTAACAGGAGACAGTTTTCAATGCTGGAGGGGCAAAGATGACTGAAGGGGATAAGAAAGAGGTTACCAGCTGCTCAGCTGGTGTCGTGGTTTAACCCCAGCTGGCAACTAAGGACCACACAGCTGCTCACTCCCTCCCCCCTCAGCGGGATGGGGGAGAGAATTGGAAGAGTAAAAGTGAGAAAACTGTGGGTTGAGATAAAGACAGTTTAACAGGTAAAGCAAAAGCCGCGCACGCCAGCAAAGCAAAACAAGGCATTCACTCACGGCTTCCCACCGGCAGGCAGGTGTTCAGCCATCTCCAGGAAAGCAGGGCTCCATCACGCACAACGGTAACTTGGGAAGACAAACTCCATCACTGCGAATGTCCCCCCTTCCTCCTTCTTCCCCCAGATTTATATGCTGAGCATGACGTCATATGGTGTGGAATATCCCTTTGGTGAGTTGGGGTCAGCTGTCCCAGCTGTGTCCCCTCCCAACTCCTTGTGCACCCCCAGCCTGCTCGCTGGTGGGATGGCGTGAGAAGCAGAAAATACCTTGACTGTGTAAGCACTGCTCAGCAGTAACTAAAACATCCCTGTATTATCAACACTGTTTCCAGGACGAATCCAAAAGACAGCCCCATACTAGCTACTATGAAGAAAATTAACTCTACCCCAGCCAAAACCAGCACAGCTGGTAACCATTTAACACCGAACCTAGACAGATGTGTTTCCCTGCCTGCCCGCTCGTCATTTCAGAACCTTCTGTGAAGAGGAAATACAACTGTCCACACTCTAAGCAAGAGTCCACATTCACACTTGCCCCTCTCCCCCTCCCACCCAAACTAATCCACCTGGGAGGCCCTACAAAGGAACCAGAGAGTGAAAGGCAGAGACTTCAGTGAGGTCCTCCCACGGTACCATTCATCAACCATCCTGTGGTAACAAACACGATCCAGTCACATTTCACAGGCAAGTTTAGAGAATTATCCTATGTAAATGTTCCCTTCCCTTTTCATTTTTCCTTTGTTTCTCCTTTAACCAAGACCTCTACTGGAGCATCACCTGTGCACACACCTGAGAACCACAGTACGAAACTGTGCTTCGTTCCTGGATTAGTTAAAAAGAAGACAAAGCTCACAACTGTACTGAAGTTTAGGATAGAAACGTGTATCAAAGCATGGTTTAACTAGATTTCCCTCCAAATAAATATTGCCCTTCAATGAACAGAAGGGGCACCATTCACACCATTGCTTGGACAAAAACCACAAATTCTTCCTCTGTGTAGACCAGGAGTGGCTTTGCCCTGATGAAGTTCTGCTGAAGGTTAAAGGCTGATTTCATTTCTTAGTAATATTCAACGACGCATCCATTTCAAATGGTTTGTATTCTTAGCTATATCATTCTTGGAGACTGCATTTTATGCACATACCTTAGTTTTAAATTTACAGATCTATTACAACTGCAGACAGCCTCTGAAAGCAGGCAGCATGAAGATTCAGAAACACAGAATGCAGGTTAAAGATAACAGGACTTTTAAAACTCATTATCTGGACCCTGGTGGTTTTAGCAATAGTAAAACATACACATATTTTCAAGGGAACAGGTATCAAAGAATAACTTTTACACTGTATGTCAACTGCCCACTTTAAAACTGTGTCTCAGACCTCTCTAATGCTGTTAAAGGTATGGCCAGTTTCTTAAGCAAGGACATGAATTAGGCAAGACATTGCTTCCTTTACACTAACTGGGAATCAGGTGTGGTAGTCAAGGATGCACATACAAGGAATACCGATTTCCTCAGTGAATCTGTATTCCAGGTTGTAATCGAGAGCCAAGTGGACTTCTGGCAGGCATAAAAGTTTCCACAAATTTGCCAGAAATTTTCCAACAAAATTTTCTGGCCAAAAAGGTTGTTTCAAATAAAAGAAAAATAAAGACTTTTGAAATAATGATGAGGTTGTATACATTTCATTGTAAAAACCCAAAGTAAATATTTCGAGAGAAAAACATAACAAGTGTTAACACCTTTTATTAAAGAGACTTGAATCTCACTTTCACTGTTCTTTCTGAACTTTTGTTTAATTCCCTGTGAATACCAATAAAGAAAAAATACTTGCATCAGCTATGGATCACAGGCTTTTTTTTTTTTGCTTCAGATGGGGAAGCATTGGAAATGTCAAAGCTCTCTGGATGAGTTCAGTTAAAACAAATTACAAGAGTTCGCCTATTCCCATCAAGAACAGCGCTTTGGAAAGGATGTCTTTGAATTCTGCCCGCTCCCGAAGAACCACACCAGGGCTACAAGAGGGCAAACAGACCACTTCTGGTTGAAGAACAACAGTCCCACTGAAAGAAAGTTCAACCTCTTTTCCTCATGCTGAATCTTTTGAAAGGACGTTTTTTTCCCCTTGTAAGTCAAATATTTTCCCCCTTCAAGTCCTTCCACTAGCAAATCAAAACCACTGGCTTCTTAAATGAAACCTACTGATCACATATTACAGAGATACAGTTCATGTAAAGAAATGACAAGGTTTTTCCTGCTACTATATTTTGGTCAAAAACTGCAGGGAGGAATATTCCAATGATTACAACTGTTCTATTAGCATCTCTGAGAATACCTGTTTTTCATATTGCTAATGTTCTATATTACAGCAGGTACTTGAGGCTGCAGATGTTCCTCTCTAAAATGCAAAAGGTCTATAAAATCTGTTTGTAAATAACAAGGAAGAAATGGACCATTAAGAAATGTATCAGAGTGGAAGGACTGCAGCACTTTGCAGAGCCCC
>NW_008824791.1:3030756-3046811 GCF_000699105.1 Pygoscelis adeliae
CTCTCTTCCCCAGCTGCCTTGGGGTTTCCAGCACCACCGGGAGCTCCACCAGCCACGTGAATCAGGAACCATCGGGAGCACCCTTGTGCCAGAAGCCTCCCCTGACATAAAGGCAAACCCCTTCATGGAGGCTGGGGAGGAAATATTAGCAAGATCCTGACCCTTTGACTCCTTACGCACCACTGGCTGCTGATCTAATCACAGTGCCTCTTCTCTTACTATCAAGCAGAATTAATACTGATTCTTAACACAGATTATTTTTTTAAGCATAGGTAGTCTGGTCCACAATTACTGTACCTTTTGGACATGGCACTTACCTAATTCAGTGTGTAAACCTATTAATCCATATTCCTCACACTAAAATGTTATGCCCTGAATTTGTGTGAGATAAAGAACTCATTGTAACTCATTTTAACTGTACAAATTTCTTTAAACAGAAAGTACAGTGGAAAAACTCCAGTGTGATATAGTTTCATATCAGTATCTGACAGTTCTAAATTAAAGAATATTGCAATATTTAGATGTTCAGTCTTTGCAGCTATTCAATAAAAGGTAGGCATGCCAATTATATCATTTTTACTTCAGTATTAATATTTATTGCCCTTGCTCTAGGGTCTTATATGAATACATTGTGTAAGAGTAAAAGAAAAATAATTGCAGCAGGATATTAGACCTAGATGTAGGGTCTTTTTTTCCCCCCTCCCTGTGCAGTCTATAAGATCACTGTGGCACTATAGCAGTAAAAGAAGGCTCTTACTGGTGTGTGCGTTCATTTAAATATCAGGCACATTCCACAGGATTAATATGCACCTCACAGTGGATTATATACCTTATTCTGGATTCTTCACAGGAATTGTAGGTTTATGTATATTAAAAGTATCTTAGAACTTTTATTCCTTATTCTTTAGTTCCTTAGTTTAGGATATTTCAACATACAATAAAACTCTGAAAAATAGTGTAATTATATCCATTCCGCAGCTATATCAAGATCTGGAAAAGAAACACTCAAGAAGATGACAGTTATAACATAGTGATGCAGAGTTAATCACAGAAAATTCCTTCATTTTCCAATGTCCAACTGGAAATTAAACATTAACAAGCCACTACATAACATTAGAAGCTGCACACCTGGTCAATTAACCACTAAAACAGAATGGTGGAGAAACTTAAAATGCTTATAAATTTTATAAATGTTACATTATATTGTTATATAATTATATATTATTTTTAAGTAATGTAAATATTATGTTCTCTAATATGTGGTACTCTTTGCTAGTACCACATCAATCAGCAAATATAATACCTTAGTGAAATGGAAGTGTGTCTTTATGTTGTTATTGACAGTAGTGCAAGTAAACATGTTCTCCTGCATTTCACGCTTTTTTTGTTTTGACAGGGATCATCTGCCTCTGACCACCTGGCCTGCTGCAATGTGACCGACCCATAGCAAATCAAGCTGCACTGGTTCTGCTGCCCAAAAACCTTCCTAAATTATTTGAGAAACAGAAATCAAAACTTTGTCTTACACTTGCAAGACCAAGAATGCACATGTTTTTCAGAGCATCAGAGGACAAAGATACCCTCTTCTCAGCATTTGCCACAGGCTAAAAAGCAACAGCTAGGGTACCTAGTACAGCCTCTCTCACACACACACACACACGGTACCCAGCTGCCCTCCAACCCATACGCAGCCAAGGGCAGCCACAGACAGCTGTGCTGAGGCAGTGCCGCCGGTGGGGCAGCCTCTCCCAAGCCTCACACATAGCATGCCTTGCACAGAACAACAGTAATGGTGAAAGACCTTCAGCATTCTCTGCCACTTCAATAAGTGTTTTCTGTTGTTTTTGGTTTTGGTTTGTTTTTTTAATTATTATTTTTAAGTGATGTAATGACCCTTATGCAAAATCTTGTTGGAGTATTCTTACTTCAGCACCTAGTGCCATTGCTCAGTAATGCTCTCCTCTCCAGCTTGCTAGAAAAAAGGATGAGAGAGTTCTACTCCTGCAATGAGTAGTGTTTAACTCTTTTTTTTCCTAACCCACAGACTGACCATTTGGAGAAGCGGTATTACCCAGTACTAGAGAGCTGCACTACCTGCACAGCTGAACGAGACTCATATTATGGCTGGCTAATCCCCTACTAGTCTGCCTGCGAATACAGCTGGCATAGAGCTGGTCAAGTAAACTTTTTGGAAGATGTCTTTTCTATGAAAAAGAAACTGTCCACCTTATGGTGGCACTTGTCAGTCCCAACAGTACATACACGCAGCAAAACTGGAAGAAACATGGAAAGAGAAAGACACTGTAGACTATCCCCCAGCTGTTTGAATACTTATTTCAGAGACTGGGGGGGGGAAATCATGTCAAATGCATTAGAGTATTAAAGGAATAATTTACTGTACCCCTGAATTGTACACTTGAGACATTCCTACTGCAGGTAGGCAGCAATTTTACTTGCTGCCAAAGCATATTTTTCTGTAAATGATTCTTGTAAATGTCCAGAGCTCAAGTTGACTGTACTTATCTAAATTGTCTTCACGTAAGTCACAAGAAGGAAGGAAGGAGTAGCCTTGAGAAGAACAGCAACCAGTAAACATCTAATGGTAAAATTTCTGAAGGCAGCTGTTGATCAGAGGAAAAGGAAATAAGAAATCACACTACCTGATGCCAATATTTTGTCCTTTTTTAATTATTATTATTATTATTTAGTAACACCTGGAAAAGTTTTCACTGTTTCCCCAGATTAGACTGCTCTGCTAGCAGATGAGACAAGATGCCACAGAGTACAGCAGTTCCTCAGTTTCTCTTGACTTCTGTTCTTCATTTCTAACACTGGAATCTGTACCAGGCTGGCAGTTGTAGGGATAATATTACTTTTAAGGGTTGCTGTTCCTGCTTTCTAAAGAACCTGCATTTCTGAAGCTATAATTTATTTCATTTACCACTAGTAATAACAGTGCCTGATCACACTCACAAACCTTATATGAAAATGATGACATTTATTCTTGTAATTAATGGTGGACATAGAACAGTAGGTGTAAGCATTTGCAGAAGCAAAATCATGTTCAAATAAATGCGCCAGAACATAGGCTAAAAAAAAAAAGGCAGACATCTTCACATAAGAAGGTATTGTGTATATCTAAAGATATACAAATATATAGGTATTTGTACCGAGTTAGCACTTCTGAGTCACAGCCACACCCATGATCCCTGATCCCCTCGCTCTTACCCCACCTACACTTTTGGTACTTCTGCACCTTGGCTAGATTACGCGACTGTTTCTCCCTTCACTCAGTATCTTTTTTGATGCTTCATCACCAGTTTTACTTTCACAAGGCCAAAAATGAATTCAGTTTCCCTTGTAATCAGACTATTTTCGTTGCTGCCACAGCCACTAATTTTTTTTTTTTTTTCTCCAAACATCACTTGGGTTGATAACACTGCTGCCACCTTGCCACCTTTGACTCTTCCCTCTTCTTTACCCCTCTCATCCAGTACTCCCCAAATCCTGATGATGATTTTTTGCACCCTCTCAAAGGGTACATTTCCATTGCAAATACGAATGTCACTTGTAGTTGCAACAAAGCCCATCTAGCTTTAAATTAGCCAGGACTGGTGACTGACCTCCAACATCCTTGATTTCTTCTTTGTGTATGTAGAAACGCATACACAGAACCTGCCCTCATACTATAACTACTCCAATACGCATTCACACCAGGACACCAAACATTCAAAATTTCTCACGGGTCATACCATGTTATCTTTGGAAAGAACCATCTAAGCCACGTGAAAGTGTAGGTTGTGGTAAATTTCCATACTCCTTTTTTGTTAACTATTTGCAAGTCCCAGGAAGGCAGGTGATGAAGCAAAATATGCAGTAAGTTTTGGGTTTTTTTTTAAATGTGAAGAGGCAGTGAGGGAATTACATTTTTATTGTATTCAACCTTGCCAAAAGTGAGCAAATGTTATCTAATGCAGATGGAAAAGCATTTTCTTCTGTGTAAAGTGCTGGGTTACTATCCACTTCGGACAACATCAGATTGCATGGAAGAGGGGAGGCATATTCCCAGAACTTAAGCCTTCTTCACCATTTTGGTTCTAGTCTCTGGCAGCGTAATTACTGAGTAACCTCCTCTCATATCTGCAACATTGATGACAAAGATCTCACAATCTCAACAGACCATGTGTCAAACAGATATGGAAATAGATTCCCACTCTTTGTATCTACTCAATGCATCTTTCCTATGTTTGAAGTCCCTGGGCTTACGTAAAAACAAACCCCCTTGTTTTTCAGCAAATGAGATTGCATACATAAACATGTGTTGTACAAGAACTACTGACTGTAATACTCTGGGTTTTCTCCTTTTGTCTTATAAATAGCTGCAAACAGAGGGAAATAAATTCTCTCTTTTTCTTCTAACAGCTTTTTTCGCCTGTGTACAACAGATGTTGTTTCCACAAATTATTTTATAATTTCTTTCATAACTCAGTCAGAACAACCCTTCAATTCATAGTCAGGGAATAGATTTAGTGCTGCACATAATTCTTGTAATTATGTAACAAAACTGCACTTTGCTAGGTGAAAACCTTGGCTATCAATCATTCGGTTTAGTGTATGGGCAACTTAATCTTCTGTTACACCAGCTGTGCACAGCCCAGCCACACACACTAAGGATTCGTTAGTTTCCCACAGTATGAAGTGTAAATTATTACTGTGATAGGTAATAGGTAGGCAGACAGCAAGTGGGCCAGCTACAGTGTTGAACTGCAATCTATGAAGTAATTAGGAATGCCACGCACAGCAACTCCTCCCCCAATACCAATTTGCAAACTGAGCAGTATTTAAATGTTTTCCAGTCATCAAAATGCAGTTAGCAACAATAAAGCAAATAAAGTTCCTCCCCTAAAAAAAAAAGAATCCAAAACTTTGCTGGTCTAAAATAGAAGGTTAAATAATAAAACTGCTTGCATGGCTCAAGTAAGTAGCTTGGAGACCTGGTGGATCCTGAGCTTTGAAGTTCAGCATGAAAACTGCAAATGTCACACGATAAAAAAAAATTGGCAGACCGTGCGCAGGCAATATGGCCAGTTACACTGTTCAAGATACTGTTCGTGCAGTTGTAGCACTAGGAACAACATTATTTTAAATAACGCTTTTTTTTCTTTTTAAAGTATGTGATTTGTTAAATGAAAATCAATTTTCACTTTTATTTAAAAGGGGTTACATTGTCAGTCACTAAAGCTGAAGTTGCTGACATATTACCAGGTGCAGAATACACAGCACATTGAAGTTTCTCCAGGAGGTCACATACGGGTGCCCAAAGGCAACTGAAACTCCAGGAATTACTGAATGGATTTTAAAGAAACTGATTACCCAGCCCTACTTCCCCCATGAAACAGGCTTACTGCGAGCCTTTAGTAATCCATCTGGAATCATTATGCAGTCTCAGGATACACTTAATGTATCTTTCATACAAAAATGCTGCAGGGATAAATGGATTAGAAATTCTGAGAGAACAGGTATTTCAGAGGAAGTAGGACAATAAAGTCAATCATAAAATGTTAAGGTCGTCCCTTCCTTCCCTGTCTTTTTTTTTTTTAATGGGGAATAGGGTGACAAAGTGGTTTGTCCAAGTTGTGAAACAGCTGGATTCTCACACACATCTGCATGTGTGATTTTTTTTTTTTTTAAATACGCTTTCCCACATTCTTTCTCTCTTTTCACTCCAGGCAGAGGGAAGTGATCCTTCCCATCTACCAGTACTGGTGAGGCACAGCCGGAGTGCTGTGTCCAGTCCTGGGCTCCACAGTACAAGAGAGAGATAGGCACACTGGATCAAGTCCAGTGCAGGGCCACAGCGATAATGTAGGGTCTGGAGCATCTGTCGTACAGGGAGAGGCCGAGAGAGCTGGGACTGCCCAGCCTGGAGAAGCGCAGGCTCAGGGGATCTTATGCATGTATACAAACACTGGAGAGGGAATGAAGAAGGAGTCTCAGCACTCGTCTCAGTGCTGTCCAGTGACAGGAGAAGAGGTCATGGGCACAAATTAAAACATCTGAATGCAAGAAAACACATTTTTACGGTGAGGGTGGCCAAACACTGAAACAGGATGCCCAGAGCGGTTACAGATTCTCTGTCCTTGGAGACTGCACACAGTCCTGGGCAACCTGCTTAAGCAGGGGCGGGGTGTGAACTAGACAGTTCTGTGATTCTTCTTTGATTTGAGAAAAAATTAAACAAAGAAAGATGATGATCCACTCCCACAAGTTATATCCTACATTGTCAAAAAAAAAAAAAATGTCCTTTGGCTCATCTCCAGTCTCAAATATTATACTGAAATATCAGTAAAGCTCTTCTCTTCAAACTCCCACTTGATATAACAGGAGGCAAGAAATTCAGAAAAAAGCTGTGTATTTTTGGTAACATCAAATCCTACGCATGGCCCAATCCTAAACTGCATCTAGACTATCTGGATATAACTTCCTTTAAGTTATTGAACCAACTGGTGAGCACCGAAATAAAATCTCCAGGTAGAATCCAAAGAATTAAACCTAATTAATGGTTACCAGAGAAAAACAGACACATGAGTTAAGCTCAGTAATTTAAACGACAGAAAGCCCAAATGCTTGGTGAACATCTTCATATTTTCAGTTTTGCAAGAAACAGGTTACAGTTAGCTTGGACTGATACTAAGCTTGTAGAAGCAGGTTCTGATCCACACCCTTGACCTTTCCCATGTTAGAAAATTTATGTTTGAGTATTGTCAACTCTTACTTAGCAGAAGACATAATTTCTAACAATTCTTACATAGTCTGTACATTAAAGGACTATTATTCTCTGCTTTTGGCTATTTTTTCTTTCCAGTGGTGAACTACCTTCTCTTTTACAACTCTGTCCATTACATGTACAAAAAATATCAGAAAAGCAAATTACATGAAACCTGCACTTCACATTATTGCCCTGAAGTCATAAAGGGTGAACTGTCAGTGACTTTAATAAAACTGCTGTCAGTATTTTTCCCATCCTAGTGATTCACTAAATGTTATGCTAATATTATTTCAAAGACCCCACAAGATTAAAAGGAAAAGCACCCTGCCCACTGTCGTACTGCAGTTCTTCCACACATCCAGTATGTATGACTCATTCTTTATGCATCAGTATACTTTACAGCAAAAAAAATTGCTCACTCTCTGGTGTGAGTGAAGAGGTATCTCAGTGAACACCAATTCTCACCAACGTAACACAGATGATGTTTCCCTGGTCTTCCAAAACACAGGAGGAGGATGCCACGTCTAACTAGACAGGGAAGCTCATTGAAGAATCAACATGACAGGTGACCACTGTAGGCATGGAAGGCATCAGAAATGGCAAGATGTCCTCATATCCTCACTAACCCTCAGCCACAACCTATGGTCATGACTAGGTTCTTGTTACATTGACCTGAAAAGTCAAGACTATCTCACAAATATCAGAAAGATGGAATGAAAAAAAACATGGAGCTGGAGAAACTTTAAGCTGTGTAAGGAAAGTAAAAAGTCTGTTCCCGTGGACATCATTGAAAACCAGGCACAATTTGAATGCAGTAAGTGGCTTAACAACACCAGATTCAAACAGCAATCTCAGAAGTACCAAGAGAAACTGCAATTTATCTTTATTAGCAAGATAAAGAATCATCAAGGAGAAATCAGAGGTGACAACCCATTCTTACAAAGTTTAACATAGTCATCCAGATATCAGTACTTAAAACATAAAAGACAAGATTTCAATTTTGGTAGTTAGACTTATTTGTTTTGCCATTAAAAAACAAAAGCATGAAACATGAATTCATCGGGGAAATTCCCTGCTGCTGCCGCTCAGGCATTTTGGGATTTTTCAACTCCCAAACACACTGAAGGCAACGTTCCCCCTCGCTCTCCTCACATACTACACAGCCTTCCATTATTCCTTTTTTTTCTTACATAAAAGTCAGTCATAAGGACTGGAATTAAGGAAAAAAAAACCACACAAAAAGAAGTTGTACATGAAAACCACGCTGTGCTGATGTGTGCACTTTGATCATACAGGTTTGACTTCTGTAGTTTGAAAGCTGAAGAGGATTTGAGTCGAAGTCCAGGAGCAAGAGATGACTTTGCACAGCAAAAGGCATTTCATTCCAGCCACTGAATGAGGTGCTAAGTGGCAGTCATTCATGTCTCCTCAGTCAAAGGCCCTCCATGACTTACTACTTAGAAAAAAAATCCCCCATGAAATGTGTTATGCTGAAATCAGCCTGACCCCATTTCAGTGGTTACAGTCAGACTGAAATTTAGTCCACTATTTGTTTCCACATGAATATTTTTTAAAAAATTATGTTGTTACTGACTATCTATATCTATGGATTTCCAGAAGTGTAATTACACGATTGTTTACAAAAAAACAACTTAAGAAATAGGGCACAACCTGAAAAATAAATCTTTGTTTTCAAAATAACGCTCTCAACACCCAAAACATTCAGTATCTGATAGCAATGTGATGAATAAAATCCATCTTTTGAATTATTGTTGACATACTAGGATGCTTTCAAGAAAAGGTTTCTTAAAAAGTAGTGTTTTGAACTGCTAATTTTATTGCCCTTCTTAATGCCCTCATTACCTACCAAAAGTTAAAAATTGAAACACATTGTACAGAATAACTGCAGATAGAATGATTACAGTCCAACTCAATCAACATCAACAGAAGCATAAAGAAAGGCTGCATCAAGAACCACTGTTTCAAAAGGGAAACCTGGATAAAGGTAGATAAACTGTACCAAGTGGACAAAGAACTTTAGAGCACAGAGGAAACACTGAATTTCATTAAGACGAAAAGGTGCAAGTACTGCCTGGAATGGGTGTCCCAAGCAAGGTGTCCCCCAGTCCTCCACTTGTGAAATGGAATACTAATGGAATACTTGGATATGCAGAGGTCTTATAAATCAACAGAAAAAAGGACTTACCAAAGAATATTATGTCTTAAAGATGAAGAAAAGTACAAAGAGAGCAAGAGCTGCACATAGTCAGACCGAGTTAGACTCTGCATTAAAAATGAAGCCAAAAAATTATTCAGCCATAAAAAATGGTAAGTAAACATGCACAATGATGAAGCAGACTTAAAGATCACATAAGGAAACTACACAATAAAATGCTCTGTAACACAGTCAATACAGCAGATGATATTGAACATGGAGGAGAAAGTGGAACTGGGGGGGGGGGAGAAGTGTAGAAATAAGTAATTCCAAAACTGATGTGCAAGCAAAACTTTAAAACATAACACACTGACCAGACAACTCCCGAAACCACAAATGTGGACACAAGAGCACATGAAATTGTAGACCAAAGATTAGTTTTTAATACATTTAGTGAAACACAGCATCGTCCTAAAATAACACCAACAATGCCAGAAGGCAGGTGGGAGCAAGGAAAGGAGTGCAAGTCAGGCTGGCAATCTGATTTTAAGTAGCCCAAAAAGCTTTAAAAACAAGTTTTGAAGAAGAAAAACATGGAGGGGGAGGGAGGGACGGGGAGAGAGATATAAAAATAGGACAATACATTAACAGTTTTTCAGACCAAACTTCTGCAGTCCAGACTATAACCTTACATTTTTCTTCAGAAAAGAAACATTATCTAAGAAAAGGTTCATCATTGAAACGTAGATTATATATATTAATACAACATCCTTAAAATGATTAGCAAATTAGTTAAAGGAGAAACAACGACATGCTCCTTTGAAGATTCATAATGCTGGAAGCCACCTAGTGAAGTTCCTGAAGTACTTCATGTTATTTAGTATATTCACGAATCACCTAGGCACATGGGACAAGAGCGGCAATGAAATTTCTTGGAAAACAAAATTGGGAGGAACACTCAAAGGAAAGGACTGGAATTTTAAATGCAAAGGAGATGAAGATTGGAACAATAAAGACTTAGATTTTAAAGTACTAAACCATGGAAAGGTATTTACAAGGTTACTTGGAGACTGAAAAAGTGCATTTCTGTTACAAAATCAGAGCTGAAGAAAAGTTTGTTTTACTCAAGGACAAGGTTATTCCACAGCATAAACACACCATGTCTGTGAAAAAGCCAATGGCATCATATGATGCATAATTTAAGTGCTTCCAGAAGAGGTAAGGAAATTATTCCCACTGTAGTATGTATTGATGTGAACAGTTTTCATACAAGCTCTCAATTCCAATGACTTGCGTAGAAGGAGGATTTATTCAAGTAGGAAGAGATAAAATAAGATCTACCAGAACTGCAAGAATATAAGCCCACTTCACAAGTCCACACAAGAAGCATACTTGTTTTCAAAATGAAGGTTGAGATACTGTATTTAGATATCAATGATAAATTAATTTAAATGAATTAAACACCACTAGGGACAGTGAAAAGGATTCCTGGATGCAGGGTTGTGTTGACATGAGAAGAAATAGGTATAAATTTATCCTGGATGTTTAAGCTGGCAATTAGATGACTGTTTCTAATCATTATCATACTGAATTCCTGAGCAACAAAAAGGGCGAGACTCATTTTAAGCCAGAATGTAATGATTCCGTGATACAATAAAAAGGATTATAAAGCAAAACAGTGCCCGGATGTTATGCCTCAATTGGTACTTCCATCTTCCACCCCGACGAGCTGTAATGGCTATTTCAGTTCAGTTTCAGAAGTACTCACTCTGCCCAGACCTCACTATTCAACTATTACTTTTAAAAATCAAGGGAAAGAAAATAAAAATTTCTAAAATAAGTTAATAAATACATACCACAAGACCCTAAGAAAAGCTGGAAACGAGGAGTGGGGAGGTGGTGCCTGTTTACAAAAGTTATGCAATTGGGTATTTAGAGGAAGCGTGACATTATTTCTTAGCAGATAAGAGCATGAGTCTATCTTGCTCAGAATGCTGCTCCCAGCTGTGGTCAGAACCAGGTGCATCTGAAGCAATACAAAGCATCCACAGTAAAACAAAACAACTTTCATGTAGAGGAAGTCTCCTAATGCTTGGCAGTCAGAGTTTTATTTTGAAGCATCTCAGTTCAAGATGTTTTTTTTTAAAAAAAAGGTTTCATTCCCGTATAAATGTGCACGGTTTGATTATTGACATGGCAGAAGTACTTTTGAATCACCTTATGCTTTTACCCTTAACAGTATCAAGTAACACTAAGCTGATGATGCAGTTGCTTGTCACTATTGGCACTGAGGCAATCTATAAACTAAAAATACAGTTTCATATTTTTTGTTTTATGTATCCTAGAATGAAATCTAACCTAAATATGTAAAATCTATGATATATATTGAAGTACATGATATATTTCTCCCCCTTCCCTCCCCCAGTTTTCTTATTTTCTTTCATTTTGCACTGCATGTGTTCCAGCTTAACATGTATCTCCAGCCTTGGTCAAAACTAATGATCCAAGCAATTGCCATCAAAGTACATCCTGAACTAAGAGACCCCCAAATACCATAGAAGATATGGTATGAACCTGTTCTGAAGATGTTTCACTTGCCCACCTCTGAAGTAAATGCCTTAGGGAAAGTCTCCATAAAAACATTACTCCCGTCTGCCTCATCAGAATGAGTTTTCTCATACGAATTACAATCACATCTCATCCCAGCCTTAATTTACTTTTCATGCCAGTGCTCCAGAGCAGCAGGATTTGATATCACAACTTGCCTCCCGATACAGAGAGCTGATTGAAACTGATGAAAGGCAGCCCCAGCCCCATAAACAGGGTAGGAATGAACAGTCTTTGCTTGACGATCAGCCTTGTAATCATACCATAGACAAACACCGCTAGCTACACTGATATAGGTTTTGTGTCAATCATTAGATTCCAAAAGAGCATGCTATGAAAGAAACAAAACACACCCACAGCCTGGAGGGATATCCCAGCAGAAGCTATAGGGTTGTTTGCAGCATTACCCAGTCTTTGAGAGATGACTATGGTCTTCTTCAGGCTAATGGGAAGGCCCAAGTGCTTTGCACCGCGTGAGGAGTGCCAGCTGATTGAACTCGTGATCTAGAGCATTTGCAAACTGGTCAGGTATTTATGAGTATTAAGTGCAACCGATTATTGAGTAATAAAAGAAAAGCAAGCCACCAGACAACATTTAAAGTGTGAGTTGCTATCATATATATCTGCAGAACCAGGCAGCTAGAGTCCTCGGCATGCTGTTTAGTGACCAGTACACCACATCTTGCTGAGTACATGACATACCGCGTGAAAGTGGCGTCTGCGATCACATGGCGACAGGTATAGTAGTCAGATATCCCAGTCGCTGGAGAAGCAGGCTCTGGGAAAGTCCGCATTGAAATTAGCCAATGCATGAACAGCCAAACCTCACAAGGAAGCGGGGTCCTTCTCTCAGGGACAAGTTTCAAGAGGGGAGGAGGTCACTGAGGGGACCTCACGTGCCCCTTTCTACTTTTATCAGTAATATCAAAAGGTACAAATGAACATTGCTGAAGATGCAAGCCTTCATTCTGACATATAAGGGTTTGATAATACTGACACACCCATCAGGGCAGCTACATTTACATAAAACCATCAGCAAGTTAAGAATAGTAAGCGCAAACCACATAGAATAGCACTTCCTTTTAACAAGTTACAAATCAGTTCCTTTCAACAGCATGCCATCTACTCACTGTGTGTTGGAAAGATAAAGATGCTTGGTTTGCCTTCCCCGTCACAGTAATACTATTTTATTTACCTATTACATTTTTCAAAACAGTACTAGTCTTTAAGACCGTATGACAGATAACAAAGTGAGCTTCGGTACCTGAATGAACTAACATGGATATGTGAAGTAGAACAGCAGATTATTACCCTTGCTTCTCAGTAATGAAGAAGATTGATGAAGAATGATGAGATTTTATGATTTTTTTTTTTTAAAGTGATCCTCATCATCTCTGTGCCAATATATGTCTGATACTATTTTCAGGGACAGGGTCACCAAAGCATAACAGATGGAAGCATAACAGTTTCTGTTAATAGCAACTTATAAATTATGTTCCATCACAGTTCTTGTGCCTCTCCCACTTCGCCTTCTTGAAAATGTTCAAAAAAATTTCCCCTTCTTCCCCACCGGAAAAAAATACTTTAATTTTCAAACAAGATATTTGGTTCTTAATGTACCTCACTGAAAGTTTTGGTTTTGATTCCTCCCATCCATGTTTTCGAATCTGCTTTTTTGCACCACAGGAGAAAGCTAGTGTTCAATTTGCAACCTGCCCAGGTAGACCACTCTTGTGCGTGGAAAGGGGAGGGTGTGGGAAAGGACAGACAAAGCAAGTGTATGTACAAATCAGGACTCAGGCCTGAGGCAGTAGCTACAATTCCCATTAGGTGCCAACCTAGTATTTGTGTCTAAATATTTCAATTTTCAACAAAAAAGTCATTTTTTTCCCCTCATGGCAAAACAACAATGAAAAATGCCTTTGTAAGAGACTTAGAAAAACATATTTACAGTGGGCAAAATATTCACTCAGGTTTTATTTATTTATTTTCAATACAAATTAGTTTCTTGAACAAACATTTTGACTGAAATGTCAGCAGTGGTGTGCAGGTCATTTTCCTGCATGATTGAAATCAGTTTAGAACTAGAAATGAGCACAAATACTCAATTCACCGTGATAGCCATTAGTCTTGGATTTTAGTATGATGTTTCATATTCAATTTACTTTTCCCCATAGCTTTTGCACACATCTTCGAGATTCCATAGTCTCCCCATCTCAAAAAAAGACACACCCCCACCCATCAAGAACAAAGATTAAACTGTCTTTCTGTTCCCCCTTTTGTTCATGATAATCTTATCATGGAAATATAACTTTCAGTATACAAAAACATAAATTAAATTTTCAAGAGGGCAACACAACTTTTCTTACCTTCCTCAATGCCAGAGGTAAGAAGACAAGTTGTCTAAGTCAGACAAGTATCTCAAGTCGAGCACTGTGAATATTCCCCAAGAGATGAAGTGTTTCAGCTCAGTACCTATAAGCTCATGGACTCCAAGTTTTATGAGTACCCTGGGCAGAAAGTCCAGTTCTTCAGTCATTTACAGAAAAAAATATGTGAATATGACAGTGAAAATTTTAATTAATAGTTTATAATCTGGGAAATTATTTTAATTTAGAAAACAACTATGCCACCTTCTGAATTTCTACAATAAATAGTAAAAACCCACACACACAACAAATTATTTTCTTGCAAGTTTTATTCAACCTACCTCATATATAATGAGATATGTAGATAACTAAGCACTTCAGTGAATCAGGCAAATGGACCTGACAACAAAAGTTAATTTTACCCAAATAAAAAATGAAACCCTTCATTTAATGTAGCTGTAAGAGAATTACATGAAATTTTATATTCAGACTATTTTTATTTAACACTTTGAATAATATTAAAAGATTACCACAGAGACAAGGTCTTACCTGTCTGCTCAGATTACACTGTACTTACACCAAACCATACAGCACACATGATTAGCCTTAAAAGGTCTCTCTGGTGATTTTCACTTTTAATGAACTGGTTGGAATTCATTATATGATAATTGTAAGGAGGTTTCACAGATAAGCCTCTGTCTTTAGGGGGCATGGTACTGACAGGCAGCAATTTTTTTTTTAAAAGAAAGAAAATCCACATACCTTCCTTGCTAAATGAACCATAGATATTAATCTGAAACTTTCCATGAACAAGGAAAGAAACAAACAGCAGAAAAGAAACTACAGGACAAATGGGGTAATGGGCTTCACTCAGCTACCAACTTACACCAGTTTTGCCCTGCTGAAACTCCATCAACTTTTAACACTGACAAAAACTACATTTGTCAAGACAAAACCTCTGCACTTTGATTTTTGCATTGCAACCTTTGCAAAGGTTAAAAACCAAGTATTTACATGCCAGACAACAGCTAGTTCTATAGGCTGTCCTACTGCCCAGACAGGTTCAAGACTTGGCAAGCAATCAGGTATTTGAAGTTCAGCTTTGATGCAACAAGAGTCAAACTGTTACCATAAAGAAAAATTGCTGGTTTTTGCCAACAGGGTCTAATAATGCAGCTGTCACGAAGGCTGTTCAACAGGCTGGTTTGTTAATAAACCTAGGAGAATGGTGAGCCACTAAGTTATTTCATCTTGGGAACTAAAATTAGACAACCATTTCTCATAGGCAGATCTTCCTTTTGTATCCTCTACACCACCTACAACTTGCCATTACTGGGGTGAAAGCAAAGGCCAGGAAAGTGCAAACACAGCTGTACTAGGCCTGTACAAAAGAACAAAAGAATGGTTGCACTGGGTCAGAATACAGATAACCTAGCCCAATATCTTGTGTCTGCCACACAACAGCAAATGCTTAAAAAATAAGTATATGGACAGTAATATAATTTTATATTTGTCCTGACCAAGTAATCCATAATTTCAGGACTTCCTCAATCAGACA
Organism: Pygoscelis adeliae; assembly: GCF_000699105.1. Classification (NCBI taxonomy): domain Eukaryota; kingdom Metazoa; phylum Chordata; class Aves; order Sphenisciformes; family Spheniscidae; genus Pygoscelis; species Pygoscelis adeliae. The sequence goes on from NW_008824791.1 coordinate 3,046,215, forward strand.
TTACATCCGCACTTCTGCGTTAACCGACTCTGGATGGATTTTTCATCCATGAGTTTGTCTTACCGCTTTTCATACTTTGTTATATTTAATGTACTTAAAATCACTAGAAGAATTTAAACTGCCCTACTGACATGGGAACCTACCAGAGCACTTCTCTAACAGAGAGGAGAGTTGTCCGAAAACCACCAGGTAAAGACTCAGAGGCTTTCCCAGTCGCAGATCAGATACCCTTAGACACTGCAGATTGAAGAAACCCATCTACTCGCAAGCTACCCGCTATTTAGCTAGAAATGCTTGAAACCCATTTCTGCTGCCGGGCAGGCCCTCTGTACTGGCCAAGTTTCCTAAGGGCTGCCTGTGCTTGTGAGCATGGCCCAGCTGCTCCTTTCCACTGCAAAAGACTGGTTTTGGCTGTGAGGAAAGTGAGTAAACTGGGAAGAAAAATACCAAGCACTGCAGGTGCTCTGGGACTTTGGAGCGTAAGGGGATGGCAGCAGGGGAACTAAAGACCATTATTTCCTTGTGGTACCTTGTCTGGAGGATTTGGGATGTCCAGGGTATACTGGAATGGATTGCTCCCCCCTCGTCATCATACCA
>NW_008824791.1:3046846-3082888 GCF_000699105.1 Pygoscelis adeliae
GCCAGGCCACCCCCAGGGAATATCACCCACGATGAACAACAAAGCACATCTTGCTGCTGCTGAAGGCCCTTCATGAGACTTGCAGCTTGAAAGCTGACATCACCTTGGCTCCATCCTGTCATCCTCCACTCACCAGTCATGGGAGTCCTGCAAAGAGCCAAATCATGAACCTCATACACCCACAGCCCGAGGTCACACACCACAGACAGGAGCCAATACTGGACCTCCCAAATTGCACCAGAAGACTAACATGCAATGATGGCCTGCTAGGAGACTAAGGAAAAAAACGTGCCACACAAGCAAACAACTACAGCTAAACTGTCCTAAACACATAATACCCTGTTCAGCAGACATCCAGATTCAACCTTCATGCCCATGTTTCCAGTCCTATTTCAGAGGCAGATGCTTTTTCACCAGCAGAATGCTTGGAAACATGGACATACACCGAAGGTGTGAGGGAGCTCAACCTGCTCAACAGAAAGTTTCAAGGCACAAGGGAGACAATGACGAATTACTGTCCAGAAGTAGTAAACACTTTACTCAGTTGTAAAATACTCAAAGGAAGACTTGTCTCAGTCACTCAATAAGACAAAGATCAACCCAGCAAACAGAAGTCACAAGGTTCAACATGGTGAGCCAAGAACATACTGACTCCCTCCAGCAACAGGCTCGTTTCACCAGAGGCAAGGCAGACTCTCCCACACTCAGAACAGGCCCTCCCAGAGGGCTGCATACCAGAGGAAAGCCCACTGCCCCCAGGCTTACCGCCCCTGCATGTTGGTTGGGCACATTGTGGCTAGGGACTCCCTGGGTGTGGTATCAGGGCTCTATCTGCTTCCTGCTCCTACTTGCTTTTCCTTAGCAATAAAGGAAATATACACCTCCTGAAAAAACAGTTCTCTGGTAGCATGTTACATGCATTCTACTCCAACAATTTCTAAAGTAAATATGATTAACAAGCCACATCAATCTTTTTTTTTTTTTTTTAATATTGAAGTATATATAAAAGCATCTGGTAGCTTCTAGATGCTACTCTGTTTTGACACAAGTAAATTAGTCCATTCAACCTCTTCTAGGGAAAAGAAAAGTTGATACACTTGATGTGAAATATACAGTAAACCATTTCACAGATTTCATTTGCAAAATGTTTCATTTAATTTTTCCCCACCAAAGGTGAAATTTAATTAACTACTAGAAGGCCTGAACATCAAAAAAAAACCCCACACAAACCCCCCTTGCAATTGTCAGACTATCTATTTAACAAAAGAATGATCCCTCATACAACATGTCTGACTAGGGGGTTGTTTGTGGGTTGTGTGGTGGTGTTTTGTTGATTTTTTTAAAAAAGACTATTCTTTATACTTCTACACTATTTACTGTTGATTTGTCCTCATTCTTGAGATAATGCCATCTGGACTGCTTAGTTCTATCCTCAATATTAGGTATTAGTACTTTTTGAGGGTTTTATTTTATGTTTGAGTTTGGTTGCTGTATATACAGTTCAACTGATATTTTTCCTGTCAAATACAGTATACCAGAAACACTATGGATTACAATACGATGTCCAGAAAGGGGGAGAACTCTATTATTTCTTCAATTTCACTATTCATACAGAAATCAGGGGGGGGGGGGGGAAGACTACAATAATGGAAGATTTCAGTTACAGGCAGAACAAAAGGCACACTGGAGACTGAAACAGAAATCAAGTTTTGAGACATCATAAACAACTCCCTGTAAAAAGTAATTTGGGAGAGAATTTAGAAGGAAAAAAAAAGGAACTCTTGAGTTAGTTCAAAGTATTGCACAGAAATTACTGTAGCCACTCTGTAACGCTGGCAGCAATAGTCACATTATCTCTACAGCAGTGGCAACAGTACTGCAAATTACTAGAGTAATATTTTAAAATAGACTATATATAGTAAACTATATCTATAAGCTATATACAGTTTTAGATATAAACAATGTAGTAAAAATGAAACAGATCACCTAAAAGAATACATTTCTGTTAGCAAAATGGACACAGTTTAAAGATACTCTGTTAAAGGTTTAGAAAAAGTACTATCCAAATGTTGTGGTTTAACCTCAACCGGCAACTGAGCACCACACAGCCACTCGCTCACTCCCCCCCGGTGGGATGGGGGAGAGAATCGGAAGGGTAAAAGTGAGAAAACTCGTGGGTTGAGATAAAGACAGTTTAACAGGTAAAGCAAAAGCCGCGCATGCCAGCAAAGCAAAGCAAGGCATTCATTCAGTCCTTCCCACCGGCAGGCAGGTGTTCAGCCATCTCCAGGAAAGCAGGGCTCCATCAAGTGCAATGGTTGCTTGGGAAGACAAACGCCATCACTCCAAACGTCCCCCCCCCTTCCTTCTTCTTCCCCCAGTTTAATGTACTGAGCATGACATCCCATGGTATGGAATGTCCCTGTGGCCAGTTTGGGTCAGCTGTCCTGGCTGTGTCCCCTCCCAGATTCTTGTGCACCTCCAGCCTTCTTAGTCAGTAGAGCATGGGAAGCTGAAAAGTCCTTGACTAGTGTAAGCACTACCTAGCAACAACTAAAACATCGGTGCGTTATCAACATTGTTCTCACCCTAAATCCAACACACAGCACTGTACCAGGTACTAGGAAGGAAATTAACTCTATCCCTGCTGAAACCAGGACACCAAAAACCACCAAAGGAAAACGATGGCACAATCAAACAGCCACATAAAGGAGGTACTTAATACTTAACAGAGCAAGCCTTCGTATGAGGAAAATAGAAAGGGAAAAAATTAGATTAAATTAAAAAATAAAATGTTTAAGTCACAGTGAACTAGATGAGAAAAGCTTTTGAGGTACATCAAAAACAAGAAGCTTATTAGACTCAGTGGGGCGCACAGATCACCAAAAATAAGTTGAAATTGTTGCTGAAAGCCTAACCAAATTCTTTACATTTGTATTCACAACAGAAGAAGATGGGACATCCACACTCTAAGTCAATCATTGACAAACTTACTCAAACTGAAGCCCAATGGAAGCAATTTTAAACAAACAAACAAAAAAAATCAAACTGCAACAGACTTTCTGAAGCAGATGATATTTCAGTCAGGAATTGTAACAGAACTACAACATCAAGGTGCTAGACTCATAACAGTTACATCTCCTACCACTTGCATCCTGCAAAAAAGGAACAAAATATAACTAACACAATCCTAATCTTTACAAAGGTTAATACACAAGGCGATTGACAGAACTACAGAGAAGTTTAGTTTGTTCTGGGAAAACAGAGAGCAATTACGGTAAGAGAATTATTAAATATATTTGGAAACAAACACATGCCTTTTGTTTAAACAAACTAGTTCACAAATTTATTTGAATTATTTGAAAAAGTGCACAAGTTTAGATGAACAGGTGTTCAGTTAATGTAGTAGTGTATTTACACTTTCAAAAATGAACAAATAAAACCCCCAAACAAAAAACCCAGAAAACACACATTTTCAGTAGTGTCCCTCGAAGGACATCAAGTCATAGAATCATAGAATCATTAAGGTTGGAAGAGACCTCCAAGATCATCGAGTCCAACCGTCAACCCAACACCACCATGCCCACTAAACCATGTCCCTAAGCGCCTCATCTACCCGTCTTTTAAATACTTCCAGGGATGGTGACTCAACCACTTCCCTGGGCAGCCTGTTCCAAGGTTTAACCACTCTTTCAGTAAGGAAATTTTTCCTCACATCCAATCTAGACCTCCCCTGGCGCAACTTGAGGCCATTTCCTCTCCTTCTAGGAAGGGTCAGTCCTGCTCTTGGTGCAGCACAGAGTAAGACACCAAAGGCTGGGTTAATCATTGCCTATCTAAAATGGAATGTGGCTGTCAGTGGCATGCATCAATCAATATCTTAAACAGAGATTTGTGGCCTGCAAAAGGTGACAACCTGTGTATTATACCAGGTATTTTGCCATAGTCAAATCTATAGCTGACTACAAAACACGGAAGTATCTCATACTATTGAATGGGTGATAAAATATCAAATGAAATTCAATGTTAATAAATGAAAATGGGATGGGAAAAATAACTAACAATACATATGATGGATTTGAAATTTCCTATTAGTATTCAGGAAAGAGGTATAGGAGTGGGTTTTTAGCACAGGGAGGGTGTTTTTTAAAGTGTCAAGTCAAAGTTTACCATTGCAAACAAAAAGAAAGAAAAAACCACGTAGTGTTAGAAACTACTAGATGTTTTGCCTGCAAGCTTCAGTGTTTTTTCCAATAAAAGTGAACTTCCTTTTCCATAAAAATCTACACTTTTCTGACATCCTTAAACAGGAAAACAGAAAGTGTCAAATAGCAATCCACAGTGCACCCATACCACAAATAGTTTACAGTACTTTTCTCAAAGAGCAGAAATTCTAAAAAATAAGAGCAGGGTGATCAGAGTCATCCATACAACCTCCATTTCTACCCACACATTCTGGCCAGGCATAAGCCAGGGTCAGAACAAGAAGCATCCAACTGTGGCCATAGTAATGCATACACCATCCTAGTGAAGGATGGCTTCACAATTAAAGTTCATTAGCTTGGAGTAAGGACAGAGTTTTTTCATCTGTCAGCATCCTTGTGAACACTTTATACTTCTAAACATGGCAGAATTAGACTACTTTAATAGTAGGTACTATCTAACACTGAAAAGTAATTTGGTGGGGTGGGGGTGTTATAATTTTTAATTATTTATTTTTATATCAGGCTGTACTTGGATTTTTTGCTATAGCCCTAAAAAGACCTCCACTTAACTATTACCCCAAATCCATCCAAATTCTTTGTTCAAAGCAATGTAATCGGTTCAAGAATCTGCAATAACAAGCTAAACTACTTGCCCTTGTCATAGCGTAAAGAGCTGTCTATGTATTTGCATGTTTTTTCCTCCTACCTGTTATGAATATCAATTATTTTTGTAGGACTTTAAGGTGGAGAAGGCAACCTGGAGGTGCGAAGAAAAACTTATTGGAATAGTCATTTATGGGACAGGCTGTACCTCAGAGGACAGAGCCTCACCATTAATGATTCCCCCAGTTTTAAACTTCTCCAGAATTTCTTTTGCTGAACCATATAAGTAATCCCACTTCACCTTTCTCATGGACAGGTGGGAGTTCTTTGGTTATCCAATTCTTCCCACTATCTCCCACCTTCAACCTTAAGTTCTATTATATCATCCATCTATTCAAGGAATTGACACATTCAGGGACTTGGATCTTTTATGCTTTTTTGTTCCTGAACAACTGATACATCCATAGCCATCTTGATTCTGGGATGCCTGATAGGTTTTGGAAAAACATGACAATATTAAGTTTCCACAGATCCATACTAAGTTGCAAACAAGTCCTTCCCTCTCCTGCTTCTTTCTCTCTCCTCTTCAGATTTGCATTTTCTCTTTCCTATGCAAGGAAGTTTTCAAATTTGGTGCTAGGTCTTCCAAACTGGCTTCAGTTCCCCCTAACTAATCCCTTCCACTACTGGCTCCATCTAGTCAGCTTTTGGGTCTCGGATTTCTGGAGGTCCCATAGCTTCAGCTACAGTACTGGGAAGCCAGAAACCACAGACTAATGGCCATTATGCTTATGTTACCTAATGCTCAAGCTCCCTTTTAGCTGGAGTGACGCTACTGCAGAGAGGACAAGAACTGCAATGTATTCCCCAACTTCCCTCAACTGCTTTGGATTTATTTCTTCTTTCTCCCCAAGATATTCATTGAATATTCTCAGAAATCCCTCATTTGGAAAGAGACAGAAAAAAATTAAGTTTTTTCAATCAAAATACAGCTTTAATTGAGTGTTTTGCAAGAGTATGTCAGCTTCGAGGGGAATATGTCAGCCCTACATTTTAGAAACTGAGAAACATTTTGGTTTTTATTATTAATTTGTAAAATTCAAAACACATACCATTATCAAATTTTGGCCATATAACACTACTGTGTCCCTATTGTACATGTATACACAGTGACCAATATAGGTTAATGTAGGAGAGATTTTATGTTGGGTTTGTTTTTTTTTTTAAACCAGCACTTCAGATTTGTTTACTGACAGCTTCTGTGGTCAAGAACAGCAATGCACCAGGACTAGAGTCCCCTTACAACTTACATCTATCTGTCCATGGTAATCTGACAAAAAATAAATTTTCTGGAATGATCAAGTCTAAACTGTAGAATTTTCCACTGTAAATATAAAAAAAGTTTAACTTTTTTTATTTAAAAAAATGAATTTATTACCCTTTAAGTTCGAGTAACTCACAAATTTATGAGTTTGGAGGTTGTTTTTTGGGTTTTTTTTTTTTTTGTCAAGGAAGAAAATACACCTGATCATAAAACCACTATGCGTGAGGGTGCTAGCACCAGCCTACTACTCAGAACACCAGCCTCAGTTCCTTCACTCCTCGCCACGCAGTGCCAGCTCCTAAAAAACTTTTGGCCTCTCTTCATCATTCTGTGTAATAACTGAAAATTTAATCCTTTTCCATTAGCTTTTAAACTGCAAGAAAGTAATGCTACTGTATTGTGTTTAACTAATACATTCAGTACATACAATACATTCAATTCATAAGCCATCTCCAGGAGCCCAAATACTCCCCAGAAAAATAGTTAGACAAAGTCAAACCAGAGAGGACAGTGATGTGTGATCTGATAAGACATGAGCAGACATTTACACCATACAATACTTATTAAATCAGGGATTAAAACCTATCCAGACATTTACTGATTTCACCTTTGAGACTATTCTGTGAGGACACAACCCTGCTCTCAAATAAGTCATAGGGAAAAAAAGTTTTCTCTATACTTTCAAGTATATGAAGACTTGTTTTGTGGAAGCTGAAATCTACACGCTTTTCTGGTAAGTGCAAGGGTAACTAGAGTTCAAGTTAATTTTTAGAATAACATCTTCATTAAGAAGTTCCAGTAAAATAAGGTTTATTCATCTATTAAAAAAGGTCCTCAAACCCCTGCAGATTCTCCACATGCTAGTAATGTGCAAAAATTTTCACTTGTCACACATGTTTAAAATTTTAATCAAAGCATGTCAATGCTCATATAATGAGAGATTTTTCCCCGTGGTGAAATTGTCATAATGAAAGTTGCGGAATTACCATATATTTTCAGATGAATTGAAAACTGCCTCTGTCTCTTAGCTGTTACATATTACAGTATTCTTACCCTTAAGCCCAGATACTTGACTACTAACTGCTTTCTAAAATATGCATATCAGTAGCTTTCATCCTTGATAAACACTCTGTAGCCTGTGATGAAAGTTATCTATAACTATTGTTTTCAAATTTTCCGTCTCTTTGATCCCAACTCCAATTCGGCAAGCCAGACATGCAAGTCTGAACAAGAAGTACTGGAACCAAACCCCGGATGAGGCTAGATCCAGAGGATTGGGCCTCCAGCTCACCTCCACCTTCTTACAAGTTTCAGTCTTCTCTGAAAGGTGACCTTCACTACAGGGAGCTGCAACATGCCCACGATTCCCTAAGTGCCATGAATCTGGGGTTTATCACAAATGAGCTCTCAAGGTAAATATTCATAGAAGCTACATAAACATATGCTTCACCTATTCTGGGAATAAAAAAAAGTTTTTCCACATTCACGCTCTGAATCACTCTTTAGAAGCATGACATCTCACACAGATTTAGAGAAAGTAACTATGGTAAGAGAACATGGAAAGGGACAACGTGTTTATGATGAAACATCTTGTATCATCAACACCCAGATAGAAAGTAGCATTTACGTGATGGCATCCAGATATCATGGATTAGCCCTACTGATGGATAATTATACAAAGGAATAGTCCCAAAGGAAAAGAAATCCATCCTTGTTTTGCATAATCACACATCAAACCTCCCAATTACTTGACTTGTATGGTGAAAAATGATGCAAGTACTCCACTGGGTTAAATATAATGCCATTTCATCCTTTTTGCATCCTCTTTTCACTGGATTTTCACAATTTCTCTTTTTTTGTTTATATACGGAATTAATATGTGTCATATTTATGACTAAACTATCCCCAAATTGTGAGAAGAAAAAAATCTGGGACTTACAAACCAAATCTTTCAGAAGTTCCAATCAAACCACCAAATAACTTGGAAATAAAGATGACTTCAAACAAGTCTAATAAATTGGAATTTTTATCTGTTCCCAAATATTCCATGTACAAAAAGAGCAGTAAAATTGATTGCGGTGCATTTGTTTATACTGAAAATACCTTTTTTGACCTAGCATTCATGTATATGAAATAGCATTTGCTTTCTAATCATGAAACCAATATGACTTTATGCGTTAGAACGTGCTGCAGGAACAAGAAAGGAAATTACTCTGTGGAGGAGAGCGGAGACATGTACATCTACACGCACAAGACCACAGAAACAAATCAAGACAAGAAGAAGCATATGAAAGGTTTCCAAGAGGACTAATAACAGAGAGAGGGTCACCTATTGCACAAAGATGAGCATAAAACTTGTTCACCTTACTTGTATCCCCTGCCCCCAATAGAACAGAATGTGTCTTCGAACATGTTAATGAAAAACACAAATGTGCTGAGCAGAAGTGAAGGTCTGGTTTCAAAATTAACACACTTCTTGCAGTCGTGACAAACCTATTTAGGAATATTACACCATGCCTTACTTTATCCTACTACTTTTAAGCAATCAGTAAGTTTTAAAAAAGGTTTATGGGAAACCAACATCCCATTTCACAGACAGATGGTTTATAGTTTAAGTGCTCGAGTAAAACCTTCTCTTATCCTTCTTTGTATACACTTGAAAGCCACTTAGCTGAAATAAATCTGTGCAAAACAACAGCAAATGACCAGTAAAAAGCTTAGTTATTCTGCTTTATATGTATGGTATGAAAGGGGTGTGGAAAAAAGATAAATCTACTTTTAAAGCTTGGTTTTAAACTAAATGATGAGAGTGGGTCTGGGGCAGAGGACATGATAATGGGACATAATTCCAGGGTTTAAACAGTACCTCAAATTTTATCTACCTTCGTGCAATTCAGGTTTTTATCAAAAAGCCAAGTGTTCTGAACCAAAATGTCCATATTTTTTTGTACATCACAAAAGACCCTTGCTATTACATAGCTCTAGATGAGAAACACATTGTCCTTGTATTACGCGAGGCGATCTAGTATCAACACCGTAGGAGACGGGTCTGCACCATTGCCACGCACACCCCAGAACTGGAGGCATTGAGTGCAATGCCAGCAACCTGCCTCAGGCTTTACTGACCCCCAGAACATCAGGCACACTCCCGCTGCCTCAGGCTCACTTGATTTCACCCTGAAAGTGTGGTATTATGTGAAGAAAGGCACAGTGTGAATTCACAGCTTACTGCTGTATTCATTACCCTTCACCTATGATGAGTACCTCTGTATGAAGTAAGGACATATCTGTTGCTAGGTCAATTCATATAATTGGGGGGTGGAAATCAGGACTCAGAAGCTTTTCACTTCTGAAACAGAAGCAGCATTTTCCAACTGAGAACAGCTGCCATAAGTTTAGTTTGATTATATTAGATAGTCAAAAATATCAGAGAGAAAAAGCAGGTGGTATAAAGAGCAGAACAACACTGGTAACAAGGGGAGAGGGGATAAGCAGTTTACTGCATTTTCTTTCTAAGGTGAACTTTCTCACTGTAGGCCTAAAAGTTGGTCTTCTGGACATAAACATCTGTTTTAGTGTTTGAAACTTTGACATTGACAATTCTGAAAAAATCATACCTATACATATGCAAAAGAAACACAGGTACTGATTTTCCCTGTTAAATTCATTATCCAACACTTCATGTTCTATCTGGTGTTGCCTGAATTTTGTGATAAGGTTGCTATAGGTGCAGTCCAATATTTAACACATTTACAAATAAGATTAATAGATTAGCAACCAGACAGCTAAACAAGATTAGTACATGTCCCCAAAGACAATAAGGATTATAAGAGAAGTCTAAATTAATGTCTTTGGACCTGCCTGAACTGCAGAAAGAAGGAGCCTGCAAGAAAGGAACGAGGCAACCCGCATCACCCAAAATCAGTCTGACTTGCTCGAGGGCAGTCCATGGCACCAGCTGCCCAGGTCTCATGCATTTTCCCTTAAACAAGCCTCCAATTGTATAGACCAGTGGTGCTCAAGCTCTCCTAAAGCTGAAAATATTGTACTTGCCCTATTACCTTAGGTAACACTGCCCTTACTGTGCTCTTAAAAAAAAAAAAAAAAATCATATGGGACAAAGTCATGAGTGTGCTGTAAATTCACCCTCTATCTTCCTTTGCAGAAATGCTTCTGTATTGGTAAAGTTCAGCTTTCCAGTAATGCCATTTATTTGGTGTTCAGAACATTTAAAAATGAAGACTAAAACTGGTCAAGTAAGTATAAGGTATTAGCAAGTGCTACAGTTTAAAATATTAAAACAACCAATGACAGGCTCTACCAGATAGTGACAACATTCACAAAATGACCCATAGGTACAGCAGGAGGTTAAAAAAACCAAAACAAACAGAAAACCCACACCATACACACACAAACAGGTTTATACTGTGGACTCTTTTTTTCCAGTGATCAAATTCTTTGGGAGAGATTTTCTTTCAACAGCAGGGTACCTGAATTAGAGACTGGCAGTATATGAACCTTTTCATGTACCTATCCATAAACAGAACTTTGTTATAGCCATCATCAATCCTGTTTGATACCTCCTATGCAATTTACTACGTGTATTTATTACAACAAAACCTCATTATAACAAAGTGAAACTATACAGCACGTCCCTAGAAGTATTACCTACAGAATGTTATATAGCCCTAGTTCTGCCTTTTACTTCCCAGCTCCCTTTCAGAATAAACATGGACTACACGTACAAAGTTTCATATTCAGAAATACAATTTATAAGAAATGTCATCTGTCAGTTTGCCTTCAGTAGCCAACATCTCACATACTCTAATTTAAATTATGTTCGGTCACCTTAGGCAAAGAAACATATCTAACTCAAATACTTACACTTAACAGATAATTGAGAACTGATCCACTAAATGAGCACTTCTAATTACACAGTTGCTAGGTGGGGGAGGGAGAGGTCCTTATCTCCACAACTCTAGTTTCCTGTACGCCACACATTGTCCTTCATAAATTGAACTGATGAATATACATGATTATAAAATTCTTTTTGCAAATTAACATAGTTAAGGCTGAAAATCCAGTAATCAGGCCGTAATATTATCTGGCGATCTGGCATTATGAGAGCATTTATAGTAGCTAAAGAAGGAAAAGAAGATATTAATGCAAGTTTGCAACTGTGTGGGGGTTTTCTTTTTTTAAAAAAAAAAACATAATCAGCATTATTCTCCCATTCTAAGGGGTGCAGAATGCCATCTAAAATTTTACCAACATTGGTAGTACTGTTTCATTCTGTTGCACTACTAGGCTGGAAAAAACAATCAAAAATTAAACCTTTTCACATTTTATTTCAGATCACAGCTGCAACATCCAGAGAAGACAATAAAGGTAAACTGACTGCTGCCATAAAGGAGAACAGCCAGAACCTTACGGTCAGGAGCAGCGCAGGCTGGTTGCTCTGCAGAGGTCAGGGATCTGGGAGCCCAGCGTGACAGCAGGGCAGCAGCCGTACTGGAGCAAAGAAGGTCGAGCAAAGCAGGTCCAGCAAAGGCAGCCAGGGCTGGTCAGCAGCCCAGGGATCACCAGGAAAGACCTTGGTGACAAGGTAGGCCTGAGTCAGCAGACTAAGGCAGCAGGTCTGGCTCTGGCAGGTACTTGGGCCCAGTGGAGGAGGGGAGAGGAGAGGAGGGGAGAGGAAAAGGTCCCCCTCATGGAGGCTCCTCCCAGCTCACTCTCCCCCACCTGGGTCTGACCCACAGCCACACACCTGCACAGCATCAGGGCTGCCCTCCAGCACTGGCAGCTGCAACATGACCTCCCATTATATTTAGTACTAGCAGAAAGGCAATGAGGACTGCTTAGTTCACTTTTCTACCTGAGAATGTGCAAAATTACGAAATGTTAAAATTCAGACATTGTGCATTGTGCACAGAGGTTTTGGCAAAGCAACCCTGAGCTGACACAAGATCATACTAAGAGGATCAGCAGGATCTGCCTTAGGTTTTGCTACTTTTTTTCCTGGAAGTTAATTCAAATATATCTCCCCCACATTTAAGAGACATTGGACTGGAAATACAGAAGTTCTATTTTGCATCAGTGTGGCATCAGATGTTTTTAAATTACCTGCTATCCTTAATTTTTCTCAGATATTTTGAAAAGTCACATCACATTGATTGGCAGAGTGCAGAGATCATGCGTATCAAAAAGCGGAAACCAGCATACACTAAACACAAAATGGAATTTAAATGATATCAGTAACTTTGTTCTTTTTCCATTTTAACAGGGAGAAAACTTTTTCCGGTGCAGGTGCCTGATGTTCATCAAAATTTTGCTCTTTACTCAAAAGGAGGCAAGTGACTGTATCTCCTTTCCTCTGTCATTATCTGACTTCTAGAACTAATCCTCTTATTTGGCACACAATCACATTTTGAACCTAAAACCACCTTATCTAGGCCCCCAAGATTTTGTTTTGCATTTATTTTTCAGGGGAAGCTGCTTTATTTCATTGAGATAATGCATCACTGAATTATAAGCTCTGTGCAGCTGTCACCCTTTGCCAAACATTCAGAAACATAAATGAACTCTGACAAGTCATTTATCTGGTAATTCAGTGACAAAGTGTAATAATATCACTGGGCTTTGCGCATTATCAGTGTTAAAGCAGAACTGGAGTTAAAATGCAAATTGAAAGCACCTTTTGTATATCAGAATAAAAATTAGTATAGTTGGTGACCATCCTGTTAATCCTTTAGGTTCTCAATTAGGTAGGAATAAAAATGTGTGGATTAAGCTGAATGTTACACTCATTAAACCAGGAATTAAATGCTTAGTGAATTTAGTGATACCTATAGTTACTACACTGGCTTTAGGTCTCTAAAAAGCAATAACTGAAGTTTGCCATACTGACTCAAATCCCCAGTGAGCATGCATTCCTATCACAAGAGCAGAAAGTGCAAGAGAAGAAAGTACGGTATGCAGCAGAATGGAAATTCCAAGCACATCTCCTAAATTTTCTAATTTTACTAAGTTATGGCCACCCTGCAAGAACAGCCACAATCCTTTCCTGGCCAAGTCCTTGCTCGGACACTTGTTCACAAAACACATTTGCAGATGTGGGAAAGTAGTGGCTTCTCTTCTGAATGTCCATTCAGCCAAAGAGTTTGCTTCTTAATATAGTTCTTGTTGTTATAAATAAACCCCAAAACATGGTGTTTGTTTTTTTTTTTTCCCTGAATGTAAAGTAATTTGCAAGGATTCCCTTCCCTTCTCTCCCAAAGGGGTTATAAATTTGAAGAAAACAGCCATCTCTTCCTCATGTTCCTCTCCTGGGCTGGTCTGTTACTAGTTGATCCACCTCAGCCTAGTCCAAGAAGACCAAGTAGAATCTTGATCACTGTGGCATAGTTTAATACAATGGGGTAGTACCATTGCAACAGGTCATGTCGTGGTTTAACCCCAGTTGGCTACTAAGCACCACACAGCTGCTCGGGTTGAGATAAGAACAGTTTAATACTTGAAATAATAATAAAATAACAACAACAAAAAAAAATTGCAATGGAAAGTAAAATACAAAAGGGGGGGAACAAAACCCAGGAAGGAAAAAAAAAGGGGGGGGGAAGAGGTGATGCAACCGCTTACCAATGTCCAGTCAGTCCCCGAGCAGTGATCACTGCCCCCAGGCCAATTCCCCCCAGCTTATATACTGAGCACGACGTCATATGGTATGGAAAATCCCTTTGGCCAATTTGGGTCAGCTGTTCTGGCTGTGCCCCCTCCCAGCTTTTTGTGCATCTCCTTGCTGGCAGAGCATGGGAAGCTGAGAAGTCCTTGACTTAGTATAAACACTGCTTAGAAACAACTAAAACATCGGTGTGTTATCACATTGTTCTCATCCTAAATCCAAACCACAACACTGTACCAGCTACTAGGAAGAAAATTAACTCTATCCCAGCCAAAACCAGGACATCATCTAATAACATTCCCTTCCAGGCCAAATAAATTTCTCCTTTGCAAAATGTCTCTGTTATTTTGTCCAGTCTCTCTCTTGAACAATTCAGCCTCCCAGTTTTACAATACAAGGTGAAGGTTTTCTAAACTGTTGTTTGTTTCCCTGTATGTTTAAGTCAGGACAGAGACAAACTTAGATAGCTGGAAGAGAGTCAGTACTGATTTTATCCGGGAAAAACCAGACAGGCTAAACCTTAAACAAAGGAAAAAAAACAGGACAGTAATATGATGTGTATTTTTCTGCTATGAAGTTTTTCTGTTAAGTACAAAGTTGAATGAGAGGTCATGTAACAGAGCAAGAGTCTTGCTCAGGGGAAGCATGAGATAGAAAGGATTAAAAAAAAGGAGCTGTAAGCTATCAGATTTATATACTACAGATAAGCCATCCAGTCTGCAGACAAAGCGAAGTCTCTCCTTGACCCATCCCAACTCCTCTATTATGTATTAGACTTAGCTATTAAAATAATCAAGATTTATAGTTTTTTTTTCTTTTTTTCAACCAGAATCCAGCACAGACATTTTGCTTTGTAATCACATAAAGAACTTCTGCATGTTAAATCTGGCAATCACTGCTAAGGTCAACAGCTGATAGATGGATTATCATGAGAAGGTGGAGAGAATCTTGTAAAAAGAGAGCATGAAAACAAATTTAAATGATTTATTTTAGAAGGGAGAGTTATCAGAAGGGGATAGTATCTGAAATGGCATGTGTAGAGGATGTAAATCAAAGGAGTCTGTTTCTCTTCCTATCTTGACACCAAAAACATCTGGCCTGCCTCCTGATAATACCCCAAAACTTAAACAGCAAGAAGCCCAAGTCAAAAATGAAAGGCAGTGCCAGGGAGCAACAAGGGCAGGCTGGTCCCGCGATGGTAACTGGGGTCAGCCAACAGCCCAGTGACAAGGCAGGTCCGAAGTCAACTGGGGAGTCAGATGTGCAGGTCAGAGTCTGAACCAACAGGGTGCCCGGCCAGGCACAGCCGCACCGCAGCTCAGGAAGACACCAAAAGCCAGAGTTCAACCTTGAAATCATCTCCTCAGCAAGGGAGGGCAGGGCCCCGCCGGAGCCTCTCAAGGTCATGCAGCTGTGCCATATCAAATTTGGCCCTGAGCCCCCAGTAGCCAAACCTCCATGGGGTGGCAGGGGATGCACACCAGGCCCTGACAAGGCAGCATTTCTAAAGGACATTCTCAAGTAGGAATTATCTTATGTGGGAAAATTTAACCGGATGGGTTCGCCAGCACTCCCTAGGCATTGCTCCTCTGGGAGGAACTTGGCCACTCACATAAGCTAAGGGACAGCTGTAAATGCACCAGGTACTGTAATATGGAAGAGCTCAGGGAAGACATCTTTTAACACGGACGAGCAGCACCAGATCCCTGGGTGCATCCCCCTGGCCCTCGGGAGTCTGGCTGCCTGGGCTCAGGGCCAGCGTTGGTAGGCACACACTTGAAAAAAAAGCTGTTGTGAAGAAGCCTCCTTGGGGGCTACCCTTCCCCCTTCAGAGCCACTTTTAAGCTGAGGCTCTCACCCGGGACCCCACCTGTGCCATGTTGCAGCAGTATCACAGCCATCCCCCTACCTAGCTGGGGGCCTCGCTGAACCGGACCCTACGCTCCAGACTGACGTCCCAGCCTCTCCTCAGACCTGCCCTGTCACCACAGACCTGCTCAGCTCGGCTGTGTCTGACCCCGATTACCATCACTGGTACTGACCCTGACTTCTCAGCCTGGCCTCAGACCTATCTCATCACCATGGACCTGCCCAGCAATGGGGGCTCTCGGCTGAACCTCGCTGCCCTCCCCAGGGCTGGCTCTGGCTTATGATGTCGGCCTGGGCCCCTGCCAGTGAGGGCACTGCCCAGCTGGCTGTGTTAGCATGCTGAGCTCCCAGCTTCCACTCCCTAGTTAGCAGCTGGTCCCTTGCTGCACCCTGACACAGACATCTGTGTGGAGGAAAACAAGGAAAGACAGTCTTAGCAAGATCACTATCCAACTTCAATAACAATCAATTAAAGCATTTCACCAGCCGGTAATAGTTAATTACATTTTTGAAGTATCGATGAAAATCTTCCATTTTCCCAACTTCCTAGCAGCCCTGCTTTCACTTACTCCAGTTTGAGTTTATCCTTACGTGAAACCAGACCTGCACAAGGTTCCCCAAGGGAACATCCATCAGTGCTCCTCACCCTGGCCATGACACCTGCTCCTTTCCCTGCCCAAAAGAAGCTTGTTCAACACCTCCTAGGATCATATCTATCTCATCACATCCAGTTAGCAACTCGGTTACATGTAAACTAATATTCCCAACCTTTTCGCTTCTGTTGTTTCCAGCTGAGGAATTTCCAGATTACTAATTGCCTGACCTTTACTATCATGCTGTTCAATTACATCCCATTTTTACTATTCTAGCCTTACTATCAAGTTCTTCTTGTATTTTATTTTCATCCCTTCCCACTTCAGAAACACCTTCTATCTGTGTAGGTCATCACACACCCATTTTTTGTGCCAACGTCTATAATGGTAATACTAAACAGAATTTCCCTCAGATCCTACTTACTTTTTTTTTTTTTTAAATACAGCCCATTGACAACTTTCCTTTAGCTTGTTCTTTACCATCCCCATTCAATATCAATCTGCAATTTCTTCAGCTCAGCTAATTACCATCTATGCAGTACTTAGCTCCAGACAGTTTGAGATCCCTGAGATTTCCCATGTCTCAAAAAAAGAGGGCTTACCAAAGCCAGTTTTCAGGTTCATCTACAAAGATTTATGTTTAATAAACTCAGGCAGCTTTTTATCCTTTTTCCAGCCTCCTTTCAAAAAAGACTCCTAAGCCTTTCTTGCTACAGTTGACTAATAGCTATAATCACCCGAGGCAATTTCCCAGATCCTTTAAAAAAAAAACAAAACAAAAAAACAACACAAAAAAAACATAGCCTCTACTTTTTCTGTTCTTCAGTTAAAAAAAAGTCTAACAACAACAAAATTTCAAAGTACACTGAATGTACAATTACTTATTTCATGACCCAGAAGTGTTCACAACCAAAGTAAGAAAACCCTTCCCCACGCAGGATTTCTAACCCATTTTGCCATTCCACCTGCCCTAGAGTAAGCTGAACTCATGGATAGGTTGTGCATATAGGAGACATTTGACAACTACGTGTTATGTAGAGAGCTTTAAGGCTGCATCACATGTTGTTATTTAAGTTAGCTCAGAAGGAGAAGCAAGTCATAAGTATGAAGAAAAACAATGAAGCAACAACTGGTCCAGGCCATTACTTGGAAAACACCCATTACCTGCTGCTTTCTCCTGCCCTGGGCTATCACGCAGTGGCCAGCAACAATTTCAGCCTGAGGAAAACTTTGCAAAGCGAAATCTCAAATAGGGTATTGATAAAGATACCTACATAAGCTACATTTAAAGTCACCTGGAATTGCGCACAGCCATGTAAAATTCACACTAAAATTAGGCTGCTGGTGGCTTTCATTCAAAAAAGATAGTGCTTTTCAACAACAAAAATTAAGTGCTGGCACTCACTCTTTTGGGAATCTACTGTGTCTTGATCCTACCTTATGTTAGGCCAAGTATCTTCTAACCACCTGGTAGGATTTAGATATTTACCAAATGTCTTTATCACAGAGACACTGCCATATTGCACTGGGCACATTTGCTAAACATCTCCATTTTTGTACTGATGAAACCCACATCTAAAGCTGCTGTTTTCACTTCTTCATCTATGGAAAAATCTCAAGATACCACTAAAATAGTCCACTAGAAGTTAAGGGTTGGAAACGGACAAACCACATTGCTTTTCTTTCCTAGATTCTTCCCAAAGAAGAAATGTTGAGACCACAAGACTCAGAAAAACAATGCTGAGAGAAAAAAGGCACTGCTAACAAGAACAGAATCAGGTGCAGACACAGGCCCCAGCAAAGAACATGGAAAGGAAGTATGACTTTTATCTAAAAATAAGCAAGTGGATCTTCAATAATTGTGTCAGAACAATTGCATCAAAGTATATACTGAACAAGAAAACATGTTTCTCTTTCAGAAGTTAAAGGGATCTTAATCATTGAACCACTGAAACTCACAAACGCTAAAAGAGCGCTTAACACAGAAGCAAGCTGCCAAGTGAGGTTGTAGATTAGCTATCAGCAGAGACATTTAAGGCTCAACTTGACACCTGTCCATCAACAATAATTAAATGAGCTCTTGATTACAGATGGCTAAATGACCCCAGAAAGACCACATTTATATTCAAATAATTCTCTAATTATATCATTGAAACACAATACTGTATCACTTGAAGAGAGAGTTTGGGAACCTAAGTACATGTTCCCTTATTTAGGTACCACGTCAAAGAATATACAAACAGAATCTGCATTTAACTGGTAGCAAAGTAAACATAAGAACACTAAGGGAAAGTCAGAACTCTTAACAGAAAATCTCTTTTTTAAACCACTTCATGTTCGTTAGTGCCAAAACATTTCTCTTTGATTCATTACACTCTACAAAAATATTCACCATTTATATGAATTGGCAGGTCCAAAATTTCTACACACTGACTTTCTAACATGAATGAATACTGCAACACATGAATTCTTTAAAAACTGACATCCTGTATGGTTTTTTGCCTGTATGCGCCCACACATATTGTAGGTACCAAATCACAAATATATCTTATTTCAGACCCTGGGGATGTTTCCATTTATAGTAATGATATCATATAGCACATTTTCTCTCTTTTTAGATCTTAGTTGTGTATTTTCAAAGCAAAAATTAAGAATCATGTTCATCAACCCCATTATTTTTAATTTTGTGATTAATATACAGTGGAGATAAAGATGCTGTATAAAGAACGAGGAGCTAAAACCCAAGATAACGCATGTGGCTTCAGAGCTGATGTGTAATGGACAGAATTTTTTCAAAAGAATATGTTTACAGAACACAGTGAATAATTGGTAGGAGTTTATCTAAAGCATCATAAAATGGCAACTTCTTCTGACACAGAAAAGTGGGAAAAATGCCACAAAAAGGAAACATATGTATTGCTTGATGGCAAACAAAACTGCTAGGGTCAGAAAACTAATTATACCACTATACCTCCCAAAATGCACCCTTTCTTCAAAGCTTTGGCCTCATACCTGTACCTACCTCAAAATGTAACTTCTCAACTACCCTATTGCTAGATTGATTGGGGTTGGGGGTACAAATAAGAAAATATGTACTTAGATATGGTTGTTTATGCCCATCTGACTTCTTCAGACACCACAAATAGTTGCCCAAGTTCTTTCTCCAGCAACCACTCACCTATTCAATTCAGACTTGCCTTCCCCTAATTCTTAACTTTCCTTATTCTTCTGTGTTCAGAGACCACTTTTTCTCCAGTTAAGGTCAGTTTGACAGGGCGTCTAGAAAGATGAGCTGGACTCCTCATTTATACTCTTACTGTTATGTTAAAAACTTCCAATTGTTTACCAAGAGATGACATATAGGCACCTCTTTTATTGCTGGCTTTTCATACCTTTTTAATTTCAGGCACCCAATCATTAAAATAAACCATCAGATTCACAGAGTAACTGTATGAAAAAAACATACTTATTTAGAAACTATTGAAAACAGTACTAATTCCATCACAGGAATTTTATTTTTTAATTTATTTATTTATTTAGATTCAGCCAGACACTGTCCAATTTATCTTTACTGGGGAAAAAAAAAAATCCTTCCATACCCAGAAATCTATGGAATATTTACTCAATAATTTGCAGATCTGTTATGTTGAGGAGAAAACACACAGTAAAGAAGGAACTCGTAGTGAAGGTCTGCTGGCATTGTTTCATCTCTACAGCCTCTGCCACAAGGGCATCACCTAACGATTTGCACTGGAAGCCACACAGATTGCATTTCCATTGAAACAATTTTTTTCACCTGTGTAATGCTGAACCTGACTAGGCCATACAGCATTTCACTGCAAAATATTCATTTGCCTTAATAAAATACTACTGTTGTAGACTCACCTACCGCCCATTCTTCCTGTTATCCATGGGAATAATGTCTGGTTGTACTGTCAAGCCTCAAGGGTCCGTTATACCAGACATCCCACAAAGTCTCTGCCCCAAAGAACGTACAAATTGCTTTAAAGCTGAAGAGCAGAACCGGTGAGGCAACACCTCTATCACTGCTCATACTGCAGCGTCCAAATACATATTAAGTCCTCCAACAAGTGTGCTGCACATGCTGCGAACTCCTCCCAGGATGTATCATTAAAATACATATTTCAGACTCTCAGCACTGAGATTTCTCTATTTCCTGGGCAGCATGAGGTAGAAAAATCAGCTGAAGAGACAGGTTTTAAATTTCAAACATATGGATTCCTTAAGGAATGAAAGCACAAAGTGTGTTACTTAGAGAAAGTGTACCCAAAGGGCACTCCATCGTTATTTATGCTATCATTCTACTACCAAGTAGGAAGACTGAAAATCACCCCAATTAAGAAAAGTTATTGCAGCTTTGTTTCCACTAGATGAAATAGCACTATGTATTTTGTCGCAGCGTAGCATTATCTTCAGAGAAATCTTGTGAGCATAGTGTAAAACTGTCCCTTTGGGTTTATATTAAAACTGATGGCACAGAAGAGGAAGCTTCTATTGTTCCTTTACATAAAATATTTCATGGGGGAAAGAGCCTCAAGTGTTTTTAATCCACTGTCTCAATTAAAAAATAAATACCTTCCCCAACCAATCTGAATAAAGAGCTAACTTCTGTAGAAACAAAAGGATCAGAGATCCAGTGACAGGAAATAGCCTAAATTTACAACAGTTAGACAATAAACCTTGTGATCCATAGCTTTTCCTAGATAGGCTATTGAACACTGAACTGAAATACTTACACTGAACACTGCTCTTCATAAAGTCTCTCACTAACACTAAAAAGGGGCAAAAGTTGTTTTGCACAATCTTTATTGCTTAGAAGACAGAAAATATTTAATACAGATCTTTAATTCTATAAGAAAAGAATGGGTGTGGGAGTAGGAGCAAAAAACTTTGCATTTCCCAAAAACGTTTATTTTCATTTATCTTCACATCAAATACAGCTGTAGCACCTCTCACTATGGCAGCTATTCCCATCCAGCAATCTCCCTTTTCAGCAGCACCACAAACCACCAAGCCAAGTGCAAAGTATACACACCAGCGAGTCCTCCTACCAGCACCTCACACGTATAAGAGGTGTATAAGAGTTTATGCAACTGGTGAGGAAAGGCTGCAGAGCTCTCCAAAAAGGGGACATAGAATCATAGAATCATTAAGGTTGGAAGAGACCTCCAAGATCATCGAGTCCAACCATCAACCCAACAACACCATGCCCACTAAACCATGTCCCTAAGCGCCTCATCTACCCGTCTTTTAAATACTTCCAGGGATGGTGACTCCACCACTTCCCCAAGCAGCCTGTTCCAATGTTTAACCACTCTTTCAGTAAAGAAATTCTGAAAAAAAACTGATGATTAATTTGCTCTTGAAATAAATGATTTCAAGACTCCTGTTGGATCCCACATCCTGTGAGATGCTGACATTCTTCTAGTTTATTATTATCTCAAATAATATTATTCCTTCCTCCCAAGAGACAGCATTTTTCTGAACTCTCTTGAAAGGTATTTTCTTCATAGTTTGAAAATACTGCACTCTGGAGGAATAAAAATTATCCTCCAAGCAGTAGTTTTTCTACAGTTTTTCCAAACTTGCCCTCCTGAAACTCTACACGCAGACAGTAACTGAAGCATACACTGGGAGTTCAGTCCAAGATGCAAGCTGATACAGGTGATGTGCATGACTTGCTTCAGAAACTTAAAGCCAATAGGTGGGAAATGACAAAGCATATTGATTTTTAACATGGTATTTTAAAATATTTTATATTGTTGAAAAATAAATTTGAATTGTATGGTCATAATGGGTCCAATTTAGCAACAGAACTCACTTTCTTCTTTTGGTTTTCCTGTTGAAAATACTCCCACACATACCCTCCTGCATGGGAGGGGGGGGGGGGGGGGGGTATTCTTCAGATTAACTAGAAAGTTACTAGTTAATTGTATCTTCTAAAGTTATATGAAATAACTAGGAGTAGGATCCAGTATCATAGAATCATAGAATCATTAAAGGTTGGAAGAGACCTCCACCAGAGACCTGGACAGCTGAGTGTTTGCGCGAGGCCTCTGGGTTGCCACATTCCTTCTGGCAACGGCTTTTGGTCGAGTAGACACCATGGCCGGTCCTCTTCTGGGAGGGCGACGACTACCAGACTATCATTCAACCACAAGCTGCTACGCTATGTCATGTTCATCTGTTTCTACTTCAAGATTAAAAATAGGAAGAATACTGAAAAAAAGACTAATTTAGTCTTATACAACTTTGTGAAGTACCTCTGTGTGTGTGTGTTAAAAAATTTTAAATGCAACAGGCGTGTTCTACAAAAGGCATACTGGCCAAGGACACAAGAAAACAAGTTTTGGTGTAACACTGTTGGATGAATCAGGTTGTGCAGGTGGACATCATTAAATATTGGTTTTCGATCAGAACAAAATTATTTCCAAACTGAACAAGTACATTTCCTGCCAAAATGTTAAACAAGGCTTTTGATGGAAAATTTGTATTTTCCTTTTAAATACAAGGCAGATAACCATGTCACATTTACTTTAAATTACAGCAGCTTACAGTCCTGAGGAACAAAACAAATGTGTTCAGGCAGCCCCTGAAGAATGGGATGTGTTTCAAGGCAAAGAAACCTGCATGGGTGATGCCCTGTCAAAAGCATTGTTTGGGGCTGGGCATTTTATACAGCACAAAATGTCTGGCTTGAAGTCCAGTCCACAGGTCACAGTCTGTGACAATAAGGTGTTGGCAAAGTGAGACACAGATGTATTAAAAGATGGAATGCATGAGGCAACTACAAGAATTCCAAGATCTCCACATCCAGGTGGCCAGAAAGAAAAACCTTCAAGTAGACAGTACTGAGGCCTCTTCAAGTTATGCCCCAAAAGCCCCGAGACTTGCAGAAGAGACTTGCCAGGGTGGGAGGACAGACATATAAAAGATATCCCAGGCTGGGGACACTGAACATAGCACTCTGCAGACACAGTGGCACCTGAAAGGTATGTAGAGACCTACCTCCATACATTATCCCAGAAAGCTTTAATTCAATCAGTTTGTATAATTAATGTAACTTTAGAATTAGGGAAAGGAGAAGAAATCATTCTGACCATGTAGACGCAGGGGTAAAGACATGAGCTGTCTTCAGGTATGTCTACATTTTGCTGTAAAGGTATGCTTAAAGCTTCAGCAGATATGCTGGATATCACTTTAGCCAGCTAACAAACGTATTCACAACTGTGCAGAGCGCCAAAGGATGATTGGTCCACAAGACCTTAAAGAAACTATCTGATATAAGCTCCATGCTGCTGTTGCTACACTGATACCAGCCTCTGAGGTAACTAGTTTGAATGAAATGCCAAGAAACCTCATTCACAGTTTGCAACTTCTGTGTTGATTCACAATACAAACACCCCTCAAAGCTTCAGTTGCAATCCCACAAGTAAATTTTGCCAATTGTCTCTCTTTGCTGATCAAAAGGACACTGCCACAATTAATTGATGAATTTAAACTACCACTTTTTAAAAGCTACCAGAAAAGTAGGGAAAAAGGCTTTTAATAATTTTTAAAATTATTATTAAAATCCTATTTTAATTTTTTAATATCAAGTTTGAATTAAAACAAGCATTTACTAATTTAATTCCTCAAGAGGTCTAGAATATATACAGATCGTGCACCCTGAATCACACTGGATCACACACTGATTGTAACTTCTTCCTTCCTGCCATGACTAACAGTTTATTCTAGAAAAACGTTTTTACACAGGCTTGTGGTTTTCATTAATAAAAACAAAGTAACAAAGATGCCATACCAATTTTACTGTTAAACACCCCCAATCTCTGTCAGCAGACTTATCTGAAGAGATACAGTGAATCACTAAGTCTCCTGATAATGTGTGCAATAACCTGCAATACAATTTCACAAGACCGCTCAATAAAGGTTCAAATGACCGCATTTTGGATATGAACTCACAAATTTCAGAACAGCAACAACAAAAAAGATTTTTTGCTTTAAATATTAACTGTAACTGCAAGGTAATATATTAACATAATGTGTCACAAGACACAGTACTGCAAGTACTGCACAGTGCAATGCATGCCTAGACAAATACTTGCAAGAAATGTGGAACAAACTGTAGCTCAAATTTACAAACCGAATTCTATTTTGATGAAAAATGAGCCTTCAGTGATACAGGTAATATTTAACAACCTAAAAATGTAACAGACTTTGTTATTAAAAAAAGAATTGCTAACGATTAGCACCTAAAGGGACGCAGGAGCTAGGGCTGTAAGACTGTACTGCCACAGTTCAGGTAGATCATGCTGGAATTTGTGTTCCCCATTTCACTTCTGAGAAATGCAAGCCATTAACCTCCTGTTTGAAACCAGGCTGCTGAAAAAGTAAACGCCCTACCCCCTGCACTCAGCACTGATACATGTGACCGCTCCAAACAGAAAGTAGATGCAGAAGAAGAACAAAAATACTGATGAGAAAAGAGTTTGGAGCTCCTGTTTGATGGTGGTAGTGCTCAGGGATACTGCGTGAATTCTCTGCACATTCTCCACTGGTAAGGCTTTGCACTTCCAAAAGGTTTGCACTTTTTACATTCATTACAGAAAACGCCACGACTGCAACATTATCCTCTCCTAGTAAACAATTTTTTCTGGCTGGTATTTCAAAATGCACGCATGTAAAATGTTGCAAAGTTCTTCACTGTTGGTCAAACTAGAAAAGCCACTTCCATAAAGCAAGGCATTTAAAAGCTGCAGTCTCCAAAATGGCACGCCAGAGAGTATTTTCTTCTTTCAACATATTTAATTCCTATTAATAGTAACAGCAGGTAAGCATGCATCAAAGGATAATATGCCTTCAAGATTTAATATATATTTTTCATTACGGATAAAGATACCCATAAGTACTATAAGAAATAACTGTCAGTTCCTAGATTTGTTCTAGAGCAGAAATCTTTTTGATTAGTATGGATAAGGCATAGCTAAATGTGGCTGCTTAAACAGAAAAGAATAGTCTAATCAGAGAGACTACGACGGTTTCTCACAAAATGCAGGGGACACCCTTTGTTTGGATTTTACCTTCTATCTCAGACTTAAGATTTTTCTAAAACAGGGAAGATACAGCTCTATTGTAGACATCACATGCAATTGTTATCTTGGTTTCTTTTCACTGATTTAAAATTTAAGTAATAGGCTTTGTTTTTATCTTCATAGTACCTCTAAAACTAGTAACAGTCAATATCGGAAAAACAATTTTATCTTCTAAATATTTTTGTTACACAGAAAAAAGAGTATGAGGATATCCTCTCATGCATGAAAAAGGGTTAGGAAAACTGAATATGTTTTCAAAATTATTCTCAAAACATCACAGGAATTCTGAAACCCTCAGTGACCCAACAGCAGTTTATTTCCCGCATCCTTCATCCTTTGCTTTGGAAAATGGCATCTAGGTGTGAGCAAAGGGAACTAGGGCAGAGCTTTGCCCGTCACAGGTCACAGACATGTTGCTGTGCCCTCGCTATTCCCGTGCTCACCTCCGGGGATGAGCATATCCCATGGCTTTTACTGCCTGAGACATTTGGGGACTTTTTTTCCTCTGTAATTAAGGTTACAAGAGAGAAAACTTGCCTTTCAAAGGAATTCATAGCAGCCCAGTGATGTGCCTGCCTGGCTGAGGACACGCAGGAGGGGAGGAGTCTCCCCAACAGGCAGAGCTCAGATTCAGGTAACTTTGCCTTGCAATTTCACCTTCTCAGTCTGGGCCATTTTATGATACCTAGGAGAAAGAAAAATAGGCTTAGATCTGGGTTACCCATGCAGTAAGTGTAGGCTACACTGTTGTTCCATTCTGCTTGTGTGTATTTGTCTCAGGATGTTAAGTCCCGGTTTTTCCTCACAGGGAGCCTGTTCTTTACCTCTGATCGGCTTGTTACCTTGTCTGCACTCTGCTAGTTAGTTCTGCTATGTTATTTCTGACATGGATTTATATCTTCATTCCTTAAAAAAAATTTTGGTTTTAATTTTCTTCACTTTCTGTAACTTCTTCCTCAGTCCCACCTATGGCTCTGTGATCCTTCCAGATCCACTTAGGATATTTTTCACTTGATTAAGTGCTGAGATCTAAATTTCACATCATTTCTTTGAGAGCAACTTGTTTCTTTGTGTGTAGCCTCTTCAGTGGTAATTGATTGTTAGATGCCGTAATTTTAATCATCTAAAGACTTAAGTCCAAGTGGTCTTAAATTACACCATATGATCTGAGGAGATGGGCTCTAAATCTCCGTAAGCAAGTTGGTGCCTAAATGCAGAAATAACCGGATTTTATTTTGAAGCAAATATTCCTATCTGGGGACAGCTTTTAAAAATATGTAAACGTATTATAGAGGAGCTATAGAGATGGTGAACTGCAAACCAGTGTATACCATTTCTCCAAATACAACAGTTAGGGGACATCTTATGAATGTCAAGAAGTTAAACCAGAGACTTTCACTTTCCCCTTTACCCCAACCTAATGTAGCACACGAGTCCCACAGTCACTTGCTGATTGTATTATAATTAGTCTATTGCCTTATAATTAATCCATTAAAAACTTCCAGTAAAACACAAGAAAAATAGACAAAACTCCTTTTAAAAAAATAGCAAAAAGTTACAAACTTGAGCATATTAAACTATGCCACCAAAAAACCTCCAGAAAAATTGAAGCTAAAGTTATTAACATGATGGCTTTTTACTTGTGTCATGTTATCTCAGGAAACATGTTTGCACTATGCTTCAGGCCGATACGATCTGAAATGGATGTGAAATAGTGAAATATAACTAGGCTGTATAATGAAAACAGCAATTAACCTTGCTTTTGAACAACTTGGGAATTATATTTTAACCAAGAGGCACACAGCAGATCTCTGTTTCCAGTATCTTTTCTTTGCATCAGGGAGATCATGCAATAGTTCTTAAAATTTTTGATAACCTGGTTCTGTCTGTTTGGAAGTATCTGCCTGCTACAATCCTACAGCTTCAACATGAAAATAAAACGGAGTGGATCTGGGCACTGAACATAGCAGGCATACTGGTAAATGTGTTTTAAGGCTCATCAATTTTGCAAAAAATCCCAGTCACATTTTGATCTCTGAATCACAGAAACCTGAGTATTTGCTACTGTTAGACAAGCACCGTTTGTGACAATCTTCAGCAGATCACAAACAGTAACTTATACAGGGTCTGCATTCCTTATTCATAACTCCTGGTTAAACAGCACCAGTCAGTCAGTGACTGAGTAGACCCATATATTGAGATTTAACCAAATGCTCAGAACCCAACCACATGCTTTGAATGAAAGAAAAAAACTAGTATGGGGTTTATTCTCAAACCAATCCATGGATCTTTATAATGAATAAATAAAAAAGAAAGAACAAGAGAATGAACGAGAGAACTAACAAGAGACCAGGTCTCAAAACATTCTCTAAACAAATGAAGTGACAAGACCGCAACGACTTTACCAGGTGGGGAGCGACTTTGGATTCCTATCTGTACAGTGAATCATTACAAACTCGAAACATTATACAATAAAATTGGGAGTTTGTAATGAAGTCTTAATTTTATTCCAAACTGAAATAAAATCTCTAACATGCATGGTAAGGATCTGTTTTGGGGGACAGGACTTACCTGTTAATTAATGAGGGCAACTAAACTGTGTGAAAGCTGTTATGCTATGTTACAAAGGTTTTCTCCATTTCAACTAAACGGCCTTTTTTTGCTATGCCATTTAACGATTTTAGCAATTGCCTGGAAACCACCTCCAGATCAGAACTGGTGGTCAGTAAAGAAGGCTCAAGGGAAGGAAAAGCCAATGGATTAGGCACATCTACAGTAACAGTTTGAAGAACTTTCAGTCACCATCCTGTTTACAGAGCTGGACCCAGAATGCAGCTAATGGAGACTGTGAGCAGATGACGTGTACCCAAACTACTTTTGCAATTTTTTCCATCAACCTTCTATTTCACTGGCATTATCAGACAGAAACATGGAGTCCTTTCGCTCTCATACCCCGCCTTCTCTTACACTATCTATGCAAACAGTTTGTTTTCTACTTAATCCAAAAGATGACTATCTTGGTTACCTTAAAACACGTACCAATAAAAATAATAAACCTTGGAACAGCCTCCAGTCACTTGCAGGCTTAAAGTCTGCTCCACAAACATCCGATTTACCTGCAGCACTGTGGCAGAGTCCAATGATCTGAGACTTACAAGGTGCATAGTGTGCCAGTAACCAAAGTTAAGAGCTGATGTAGAAGAAAGCATGTTCCAGAGAACTCCTAAGAGTCTCAAAAGCCGGAGTGCAGCCTAAGGTTATCACAGAGGAACAGTGTGTTGAAAGGACTAGCAGCTATAAATAACACACAAAGAAAACTGCTTTACATTTGTTTGGTTTTGAGCACACATACAAGAGATGGATTAGTGCTTTTTCTTGTGCAACACATCAGATTAATTCAACAACCTCTTCGCCAAAGAATGCTCTCATGGGACTACATCTTCCTCTTCTTCCAGGAATCCAATTTTCTTTGTTCGAAATAAGACTATTTAACAAAAGTTCAGCTTCTGAGATCACGCCTTTTTCCTCTGACCCTTGGTAGGGCTCTTCCTGCTCCCTGCAGCATTGTTCTCTCTCTCAAAATCAGACCAAACCTCTCTACCCCTTCCTCCTCCTTACCGTGTAGGGCTTTACTCCACAAGCCACCACCTCTGGAGCCTGACACACAACAGATTCTGTTCCTTTTACCTTTCTATGCCCTTTCCTTCTCATTTTCAGCAGCTCTCTCCCCATGTTGTCCTTCATAAAGACCAGGCAAGCTTAAACCATCACCTGAATTTTAGCTTTGCAGCATCAGCCATGAGACACTGAGCATAGCAGTTTCAAGAGGAAAAGGGACACAACTCCCATGGGAAAGTGAGCCATTCAAAACCAGCCCATTTAAAATGCAGCCCTGGCTGCAGGCAAAGAAATGGGGACCAAATCAGTATCATTTTTCAGAGGGAACAAGAGCAGCAGCCTGCCTACTGACTGTGCAGGACCTACAACAGCCACCACTTCTGCAACCTGTCTGACCCACCAGAAACCCAGGACACTGGAGCCCTGTGGTTTGCTCTCGACAGAACTCCATCCTTACACAAACCAACTCTGTATGGCTGTCTACTCAAACACTGTTTGAAGTGAGTAATATGCAAACAACTTTCTTCCTCCCTGCATAATACTCGTTTAACAGTTTAATAGTCTCTGGTCTGTAAGATCACAAACTAATTGTATTTCACCACTTCCCTGGTAACCAGTACCTATCTTATGGTAACATACCGATTTTAGTACATATCTGGTGCTCTTATTATGCTGGTAATAAAAGCACATCCCTGACAAAAACTTCACAGAGAAAAGGAATATATATGAGTAAAATCTAATGGCAGTGATGCAGAATCCTGGCAGCAGAAACCAGTAAGTTCACAAGAAAAGACAGAAACTTTCTATTTTACTTACTTTCCTCTCTGATATCTAGCAGCCTGAAAGACCAAATCAAAGAAAACAGGTTCCCTCCCCACCCCTCCTTTTTTAAATAGTCCCATATTTATCACCATGAGACTTTAAAATGGTAGATTGTGTTTGAAACTGAAATAATTCTTTATCTGGATTACAAATAATTTCCCTGTAACTGTTATTATAATTATTCATTGTATTTTGAAATATCATCAGTGAAATACAATGAATAGGAAAAAATAATGAATTCATAAAACTCTCTCATCTTGTACATCCCACCTGTTCAGAGAGTGAGCCAGTTACTCTCTGGAAAGTTAAGATGGCATGAAAAGCTGTAAATGCAAATCTTTCAACTCCTGGGGTGGGATAGTCTTTATGATTATCTAAGAATTTCATAACAAGCCAAAGGATAAGGTCTTCTTCTTTGAAGTTTGGAGTTTTGGAAAACTCTTTGGAGTTTTCCTCCACATGCTATAAGAAACTTCAAGAATCAGAATCATTTTGGAAAAGCAGTATTTTTAACTGCAAACAAATCAGTTCTTTACCATATCTGTACAGTAATGGCAAAGGTTTTTTACCTACACCACGGCCAAAAAGAAAATAAGCAGCAAAGTTTACTCAAGTGTAACTAAGATGTTTTCTACAGCACAGCAAATGACAAGTGTAATTGCTGGACCGTGAAGAAAATTATCAGCATGGTATCACCGTAAAATTGAATTAAAATTTGGATTACATTAGAATATACAGACTGCATACTGTTGGATATAGTAGTTATATTCAAAATTTGTGCATAAGGCAAATTGTTAGGGTTGTTAGAAACTTGTGCTAGAAACACTACCGGGCTAAGTTCAAAACCATTTTAAAAAATACCTAAAATTTGTCCATGTTTTTAAGATAACAGCTATTATGTTTACAAATGTTAAACTACAATACGTTTCATCTCACAAACAAACAGCTTTATGACTGTGTCTTTTGTTAAAGGAAAAAACCCGACATTTCCATATGCATATATGTTATCTGGATATCTTGTTATCCCAGCTGTCAGTAAAAGGAGCGGGAATCCTGACTGACTTGTCACCAGCACTTGTGGATATTAGACACTCCTGATCAGAAATCTGCTGAGGTGCCAGCGTTTCCAATAGCCAAGGGGCCTTCATGATCTGGCCATATGCCCTCTCTTAACACAACAGATTGATACCAAAGCAAAGCAGTTCAAATGTTTTCAGTGCTCTTTCATCACAACCTGCAATCTGCAAACAATTTGAAATCACTTTACTTAGCCATCCACTAGAAGTGCAGGTTTTAGCTTGAAGCATAAGCTTCCCATTCAGAGATGAAGTGCCTCTACAGACCTGAAAGTCTTCCATGCTTGGAGGAAATCTGGATTTAAATCTGGGTTTGAATTTTTCAGCAACACTTCAGGATTAAGGGTAAAAAACTACCAGTAACATGGTTGTCTAAAAAACAAGTAAAACTGTTGATTAGCCTTTATTTAAGGAAGATATTCAATAAATATTATGTCTAGAATGATGGCAAGAAAGGATTGAACGCATTGTTCTGAAGACCAAAAAAAAGATACTGGAAACTGGGTTTTTTAAAAACCCAGTACAGTATGACTTCTTGAAAGTCCAACTGTTAGTGTAAAGGCTGCAATCAAATGCCAGGCACTTTAAAAAAAAAAAAAAAAAAAATCAAAGCACATTTATGAGTATAAAACCCTGTAGCAGAAATGTACGCAAGACCCAACTGCAGTAAAATAAAAAATGTATAGTTGGAGAAAAGATCTCAACAACAAAGACTTCAAACTTAATAACCTGACCTAACTTTTCTTTGTCAGAAAACTACTAAAACATTTCTCAGGCTAAGGAAGACTTCCTTAACTCAAGTTACGGTTTCCTTGGGTTCAGAGCACTTTATCACAAGTTTCATCACGGCAAATATATCCCAGTTTGTGCTTTACCTCGAACAGGCCTGATCTCAAACTTGCTAATGTTTGTAAAACTAGGATCTCCTTCCAAACAGCAGGCAGGTAAGTGAAGTCAGCAAGACTGCTTTGAAAATTGGAAAATCCGCTTGCCAACAATCACTCATTTATGCCTTTTGCCCCCACACATAATCCTACAAAATAATGACAGAAATGGTTTATATGCAAACCTGAAACAAAATCAGTTTATTGTAGCAATATAACTATACCAGGACCTTTTAAATTGCTGAAATACCCCCAATAGGAAAAATATCACTGCCAGGAATAAGAGTGGTGGTACAAAGAACAGACAATCTAATCAAAGTCAGTTATGAAGACTTTACATGCCCTTATGTCCTGTTTTGGCAATTTTCTGCTCAGCGTGGAAGCAACCACTGATCTTAATCTCCTTTACTGTAGCTTGTCTGGGTTCATGCATGCGTGAGCAAGCACCAACATTAAATTTCTACTCCACCCACAAAGCCCACAGTTCCTGTTAGAGATAGAAATCTCTCTCGCACGGGAAGCTTGACATTGCTCCTAACTACCAGAACCATGCCAGTGTGAGACTCAAACATGTAGTCTGAATTCAGAAGAGATTCATAAAGGAAATGGCTTTACTCTTCTCTTCCCTGCATGCAGCAATGTATTTATTTGCTGGAGAACATCTGAAATGCCTGTCCAGCTGAGGAAGACCTTCCCAGCAAAAGCTACAGTCTCTTCAGCAACAGTGTTTCTTCATTTCTCCCCAAGCACTCTTATCATGCCTTGGTCGGTTCTTCCTCTGAGCAATGAACGGGACTCAAAGCACACCACACTTTATCCCTCTGGGATAAAAAAAAAAAAAGTTAAAAAATAAAGTAAGGTGTTTCTCATTCGTGTTTTCTGCAGTAACATTTTACTGTAGCTAAATATTGGCTTTTATGTAGTAAAGTTATTTTTCTGCTTTAAAAAGTTATTTATTATTGATAATTTGACAAATGCTTCAGACTTCCTTAGTGTTACACTATGTCACTTAATAGCCCATAACAGATGGCTTCTTCATTTTAGAAAGGATTTTCTCTTGCTGAGGTCAAAGTAAGAAAAATTCCACAGAAGACAAGTTTTCTGCCCACTTTGGCGCGGCCATTTCTGTGAGCAACACTGACTGAAAAGTCCTTTTGAATCTGACTGAGAGAAAGCTGAGATGGCATTACTTATATTTCAATGGGTTACAGTAAAAAATAAAATGAATTAAAATTAGCAAAACTGTAATGGATTTATTTGTCTCCCAAATGCAGTAAAGGACTATGTTACAGAACATTTTTCCATAGCTGTTGTGGCAACAACACTCATAAATCGCAACCAGCAAATATAATTGATTGCAGAGATGTACGTATCAACTTTTACAGGATTTTTCCATACAAGTCTTTCTGAAAACTTTTTGCTCCTAGAGACATGTTGTAATTAAGAATCAGCAATGAAATCCCAAACAATATAAAGAATTATAGCAGCAATTAATTACATCGCTTTCAAGCTGAAAAAAGCAACTTGCTAATGAAAATCACTACTGCTTAACAGTAGCTGTTAACAGCAAAAAACTGTTAGAAGTCACTCTTCATAAACATGTATTTATATTGGAAGTCTTCCTTATCCACATGAGTTACACTTAGTAAGTTAGCCAAGATGTTGAATTGTCATTGAACACCCACATGCAAAATCCCTCATGTGATATAAGCACAAGCAATTGCTGTGTGCCCAGGAGACCTGTGGGTAGGAGATGCTCTGGACAAAACCACACCTGAGAGAGGACAGGGGGTACCTAAGTGTTCCCAGTACTCTGCTGCTGGAGAGGAGAGGGCTGGACACACTGGCTGGTCTCAGGATAACTTGGGATCACTTTGTCTTGCAGCTCTGTATTAGAAGACACAGCATCCCCACAGCACCAGGGTAAGTTGCATGACAGACCCATGGAGCAGCTCACTTGCAGTTTCCCAAGAACAGCACACGGCTCAGATGCCGTTGACTGGGCAATCCCAAACCAAACTAGTGGCTGTCTTTCTCATACAGAGAGTACTCTTCAAACATGCCACAAAACACCTCTCTGTACCTCTGCATGGCTCAGGCACAAAGCTGTGACAGTCAACATAAAAACCTCTGCAGAAATGGTCACACCACAGGCCTTTGAGAGCAGAAGGAAGGAACCATGTGGCAGCTAGGTCAGAGACTCCAGCACAGGCTAGTGTTTTCCCTTGTTATGGCCAAGATCCTATATTAAAAAATTGTACAGTGGGGAAGAGAGGCTGGAGAAGGGCTAGGAATGACTTCATGAACTAGTGTCTTGGTTTCGGCTGGGACAGAGTTAATTTTCTTCCTGGTAGCTGGTACAGTGCTGCATTTTGGATTTAGGGTGAGAACAATGTTGATAACACACCCATGTTTTAGTTGTTGCTAAGCAGTGCTCACACCAGTCAAGGACTTTTCAGCTTCCCATGCTCTACCGACTGAGAAGGCTGGAGGTGCACAAGAAGCTGGAGGGGGCACAGCCAGGACAGTTGACCCCAACTGGCCAACGGGATATTCCATACCATGTGACGTCATGCGCAGTACATAAACTGGGGGAAGCTGGCCGGGGGGGCCGCTGCTCGGGGACTGGCTGGGCATCGGTCAGCGAGTGGGGAGCAATTGCATTGTGCATCACTTGCTTTGTATATTCTTTTATTACTATTATTATTATTACTATTTTGTTTTATTTCAATTATTAAACTGTTTTCATACCGATTCTCTCCCCATCCCACTGGGGGCAGGGAGAGTGAGCGAGTGGCTGTGTGGTGCTCAGTTGCTGGCTGAGGTTAAACCACGATAAGTAAATAAGTTCAGCTGCAAAAGTGACCAGAGCAAGAAACAGAGCATCCAGAAACCTAACAAACTATAGGGACGCCTTGCTGTAAAAACCCAGGACCACTTATGCAGGCGTGTATCATGGGTGCTATCCTAGCTGATGAAAAGACTAACGTACTGAATACACCTAAAAAAAAAAAAAAAAAAAAACTTTTTACAGAAGATATTTCATCTTTATCAGCAAGTGCATTACACAAGAGAGAGGGAGCTCTGGCAGTAGCAAAACCAGGGCAATACTTCTCCACAATTGCAAGACCACTTGAAAAAAAAAAAAAATGAAGCTGAAGATAAGGGAGAAAAAAGTTAAACCACTGCCTTAAACATTTCAAAGCTGATCAGTTATGTGGTAGATGAACTGATACCTTATTTTCATCATACCCTTTGCTTTTTATGCTAGCCATATCATTAGTCATGGTATTTGTGAAGCTTTCCATGTCACCCTAGTTCACACAATTCCATTGAGAGTCATCCGGGGTTTTCCCCAGTGATGTGAGTACAGACTCACAGTACCACGCCATTAGACTAGGAAAGGTGGAAAAGACCAGACATAAGTGACAGACATAAGCAATGATACAGCTGGGACAGACAACACTGAGTAGCTTGCCAAAACAGAGGAAAGTTTTTCAAAAGTTTATTTCTTTCTTGGATCCAAGAATCATAGAATCATTGAGTACAGACTCACAGTACCACGCCATTAGACTAGGAAAGGTGGAAAAGACCAGACATAAGTGACAGACATAAGCAATGATACAGCTGGGACAGACAACACTGAGTAGCTTGCCAAAACAGAGGAAAGTTTTTCAAAAGTTTATTTCTTTCTTGGATCCAAGAATCATAGAATCATAGAATCATTAAGGTTGGAAGAGACCTCTAAGATCATCGAGTCCAACCGTCAACCCAACACCACCATGCCCACTAAACCATGTCCCTAAGCGCCTCATCTACACGTCTTTTAAATACTTCCAGGGATGGGGACTCAACCACTTCCCTGGGCAGCCTGGTCCAATGTTTAACCACTCTTTCAGTAAAGACATTTTTCCTCACATCCAATCTAAACCTCCCCTGGCGCAACTTGAGGCCATTTCCTCTTGTCCTATTGCTAGTTACTTGGGAGAAGAGACCAACACCCACCTTGCTACAACCTCCTTTCAGGTAGTTGTAGAGAGCGATGAGGTTTCCCCTGAGCCTCCTTTTCTCCAGGCTAAACAACCCCAGTTCCCTCAGCCGCTCCTCATAAGACTTCTTCTCCAGACCCCTCACCAGCCTTGTTGCCCTTCTCTGGACACACTCCAGCACCTTGACGTCCTTCTTGTAGTGAGGGGCCCAAAACTGAACACAGTACTCGGCGGCCTCACCAGTGCCGAGTACAGGGGCACGATC
>NW_008824791.1:3083061-3100186 GCF_000699105.1 Pygoscelis adeliae
TTTCCAGCCACTCTTCCCCAAGCCTGTAGCGCTGCATGGGGTTGTTGTGGCCAAAGTGCAGGACCCGGCACTTGGCCTTGTTGAATCTCATACAGTTGGCCTGGGCCCATCGATCCAGCCTGTCCAGGTCCCTCTGCAGAGCCTTCCTACCCTCGAGCAGATCAACACTGCCGCCCAACTTGGTGTCGTCTGCAAACTTACTGAGGGTGCACTCGATCCCCTCATCCAGATCATTGATAAAGATATTAAACAGAACTGGCCCCAATACTGAGCCCTGGGGAACACCGCTCGTGACCGGCCGCCAACTGGATTGAACTCCATTTACCACAACTCTCTGGGCCCGGCCGTCCAGCCAGTTTTTGACCCAGCGCAGAGTCCACCTGTCTAAGCTGTGAGCCGCCAGCTTCTCCAGGAGAATGCTGTGGGAGACGGTGTCAAAGGCCTTACTGAAGTCCAGGTAGACCACATCCACAGCCTTTCCCTTGTCCACTAGGCGGGTCACCTGGTCATAGAAGGAGATCAGGTTGGTCAAGCAGGACCTGCCTTCCATAAACCCGTGCTGGCTGGGCCTGATGCCCTGGTTGTCCCGCACCTGCCTTGTGAGCGCCCTCAAGATGATCCGCTCCATGATCTTCCCCGGCACTGAGGTCAGGCTAACAGGCCTGTAGTTCCCCGGATCCTCCTTCCGGCCCTTCTTGTAGATGGGCGTCACATTGGCCAGCCTCCAGTCGTCCGGGACCTCCCCCGTTAACCA
The DNA here is from genome assembly GCF_000699105.1 of Pygoscelis adeliae. NCBI lineage: Eukaryota > Metazoa > Chordata > Aves > Sphenisciformes > Spheniscidae > Pygoscelis > Pygoscelis adeliae. The sequence continues at coordinate 3,083,816 of NW_008824791.1, forward strand.
GGACTGCTGATAGATGATGGAGAGCAGCTTGGCTAGCTCCTCCGCCAGCTCTCTCAGCACTCTCGGGTGGATCCCATCCGGCCCCATAGACTTGTGAGTATCCAGATGACGTAGCAGGTCGTTGACCGCTTCCTCTTGGATTATGGGGGGTTCATCCTGCTCGCCATCCCTGTTTTCCAGCTCAGGGCGCCGAGTACCCTGAGGGTAACTAGTCTGATTGCTAAAGACTGAGGCAAAGAAGGCATTAAGTACCTCAGCCTTTTCCTCATCCTCGGTGACAATGTTCCCCCCCGCATCCAATAAAGGATGGAGATTCTCCCTGGCTCTCTTCTTGTCATTAATATATTTGTAAAAACTTTTTTTGTTGTCTTTAACGACAGCGGCCAGGTTGCGTTCTAGCTGGGCTTTTGCCTTTCTCATTTCCTCTCTGCACGACCTAACGAGATCCCTGTACTCTTCTTGAGTCGCCTGCCCCTTCTTCCACAAGTGATAAACTCTCCTTTTTTTCCTGAGTCCCAGCAAAAGCTCCCCGTTCAGCCAGGCCGGTCGTCTTCTCCGCCCGTTCTTCTTGCGGCGTACAGGGACAGCCTGCTCCTGCGCCTTTAAGACTTCCTTCTTGAAGATCGTCCAGCCTTCCTGGACCCCTTTGCCCTTCAGGATGGTCTCCCAAGGGACTCTCTCAACCAGCGTCCTGAACAGGCCAAAGTCCGCCCTCCGGAAGTCCATGGTAGCAATTTTGCTGCCTCCCCTCCTTACTTCACCGAGAATTGAGAATTCTACCATTTCATGGTCGCTAAGCCCAAGACGGCCTCCGACCACCACATCTCCCACCAGTCCTTCTCTGTTTGTGAACAGCAGGTCGAGCGAGGCACCTCCCCTGGTCGGCTCACTTACCAGCTGTGTCAGGAAGTTGTCTTCCACACACTCCAGGAACCTCCTAGACTGCTTCCTCTCTGCCATGTTTTATTTCCAGCAGATGTCCGGGAAGTTGAAGTCCCCCACGAGAACAAGGGCCAGCGATCGAGAGACCTCTGCTAGCTGCTTGTAGAACGCTTCATCTGCCTCTTCATCCTGGTTGGGTGTTCTATTACAGACTCCCAGCAGGATATCTGCCTCATTGGCCGTCCCCCTCATCCTTACCCATAAACACCCAACTGTATCATCATCACAATTGTTGAGCTCTATACAGTCGAAACACTCCCTAACATACAGAGCCACCCCGCCGCCTCTCCTTCCTCTCCTGTCCCTTCTGAAGAGTCTATAGCCATCCATTGCAGCACTCCAATCGTGAGAGTCACCCCACCATGTTTCTGTGATGGCGACTAAGTCATACCTCTCCCGCTGCACGATGGCTTCCAGCTCCTCCTGCTTGCCGCCCATGCTGCGTGCATTGGTGTAGATGCACTTGAGCTGGGCTATCGATTTCACCCCCAGCATCGGCATGCCACCCCTAGGCTCATCTCTAGTGAGCCCGGTTTTGTCCCCTTCCCCCTTCAAACCTAGTTTAAACGAACCATTGATATTTGGGGATAAATGGCTAAACATTCAAAGTAGTCCTTGAAAAGGCAAAAGAACAACCTCTACAAAGTTTCACACGTTAAATCTGCAACAGAAAAAAACGGTTTATTCCTTAGCTACACTGTACAAAGCAGACAGTGATAGAATATAGGGATTTCCAGTTCTGGAAAATGTCAGACTAGTCACTGAAAGCATCAACATTTATACATGATGACTTGTATCTTCTGGACACTGGCTAAAGATGACATGTTCACTGGTATAATATCCCATGGAGCACAAGACACAGAAAGGAAACAAAACATGTTATGAACAACACAAAGAGCTGCAAGGAAAGAGATGGATCAACTGCATGATTCTGTTTAATGCACAGTTATATAGCTATGTTTTGCAAAATCTTCATAAAAAGACAAGCAGTCACATGTCTAGATGCCAAAAAACTACCAAAGAAAAATCCCATGCAGTTGCAAAAAGAATGAGGTACATTCCCTTTGTAACTGAAAGCAACCTTGAAAAAATACCAAGGAACAACTTCACTTTCCCTCTCACAGAAGGGTTAGGCAGGTTTTTTTCTGCTTTAGGTTTTGGTAGGGGTTGAGGAGGTGTGTGTTCTGTGGAGAGCAACCAATTTGGATAGCAACATACATTTAACACAAAATACAATTTTTAAAAAACTCTTACACAATAAAGGTGCACAAACAGACTATTTAATAGGTTTCAACTGCAGAACGTTTCTGTAGTTCAGTCCTGATCTTGACCTTCTTTAATCAAGCATGAGCATGCATTGCTGTAATTAGCAGCATTCACCCCTTGTATATTCATTTTAATTTTAGCACTGCCTTTTGCCTTCTATTTCAAAAGCAAACATAAAAATTTCTAAAGGTCTAACTCTTCTTGTTCAACCACATATTATTCCACATACATATCTTCATGTACTGTTATTACATTCAAAGTTGCAGAAAATTACTGAAATTCCTGTTCCTCCAGCTTTGTGAGGCTTTACCCAATTACAAAGTAAAATCATTATTGAGGACTGTCACGCTGTTTTCATCAGCCATGTATTTTGTTCTATATTAAAAAATTAATCCCCTTGTCTTGAATGTTTATCAACTGTTACTCCCTCAAAAACATATGCTGCAGGTCTCAGAGACAAGATTCATGCTACAGATTAGAGCATATTGTTTACAGTCCATAAACACTTTTTACGATGGTTTCATCATAAGGTAATTCCATTCTGTGAGTATAATTAACATATTTTCCAGGGCTCATTAATCTTCAATTATTCATTCAGTGAACATGAACTATGTCCATTAAAAGGAAAATCAAGACATGAACTTTAATTTAAGCAACTATTTGACTAATTGTGTTTAACTTCAGGAACTCCTAATATATAATCCTAAAACTAGTTTTCCCTTTCTTTATATTAAGTGTACAAAAAGACCTTTGAATATAAACCATCTTCTAAAAGCTCTGTTCTCCCCTTACTTTGATTGCCGTCAGTACCAGTAGATTTGTATGAGTCAAAACAGGCTTGCTCTATGTCCTACAAGTGTATTTTCTTATGAAACAGCAACACTGCATCAGAAAATGGGGCTTTTTACATTCTCAGAGTACCCAGGCCATAAACAGGGCTCCATGGTGTAAGTTTCTTGTACTATTACAGACAAATTAGAGTAAGACCTTCCAGAAGACCAAAGGGACAACAGGCACATGCAGATTGATGCACAGGAAGCACCAGAAAGTGACATATTGGTGGAATTCACCAGAACAGCACAAAAATGTCATCACCACTGCCAAGTTTTCTCAGGCATCAAAAGGAAGAAGGCTTAAGAGGAGCGGAGACTGGGGGAGAGGAAGAGAAGGAATGGGAAGAGTAACTTGAGAAGCAACCTGAAGCACAGCACCTGAAGAGCTGAACTCCCAGATGTTATTTTCTGCTTACGAAGTTGTACGTTCCTCACTCTTGCCTTTCATTCAGGCACTGGGACAAATTAATAACAATTTTGAAGTCAGCTGCCCCCAAAACCTGAACAAATATAATTTCCTCTCTAATTTAAATAGAAAACAGAAAAGTTTGAGCATACTATCTTGCCGGAGGCTCACATGCCACCTTCTGTGAGCTTTGCCCAGCCTTCTCTTATCACAATTCCACTTTAAACCTCTTTCCCAACTTAAAGTTGAAATCTTACAAGAAAGAATAAAGCAGCAAACAAGAAGTACAAGCAGTACTATGAAACTTGTACTAAGTAATACAACAGAAATAGCAAATATTCAGGGACAGAGGACCAAATGTTTCCAACATTTCCCAAGGTAGATCCAAGAATCATAGAATCATAGAATCATAAAAGTTGGAAGAGACCTCCAAAACCATCGAGTCCAACCGTCAAACCAACACCACAATGCCCACTAAACCATGTCCCTAAGCGCCTCATCTACCCGTCTTTTAAATACTTCCAGGGATGGGGACTCAACGACTTCCCTGGGCAGCCTGGTCCAATGTTTAACCACTCTTTCAGTAAAGACATTTTTCCTCACATCCAATCTAAACCTCCCCTGGCACAACTTGAGGCCATTTCCTCTCGTCCTTTCGCCAGTTACTTGGGAGAAGAGACCAACACCCGCCTCGCTACAACCTCCTTTCAGGTAGTTGTAGAGAGCAATGAGGTCTCCCCTCAGCCTCCTTTTCTCCAGGCTAAACAACCCCAGTTCCCTCAGCCGCTCCTCATAAGACTTGTGCTCCAGACCCCTCACCAGCCTCGTTGCCCTTCTCTGGACACGCTCCAACATCTCAACATCCTTCTTGTAGTGAGGGGCCCAAACCTGAACACAGTATTCAAGGTGCGGCCTCACCAGTGCCGAGTACAGGGGCACGATCACTTCCCTGCTCCTGCTGGCCACACTATTTCTGATACAGGCCAGGATGCCGTTGGCCTTCTTGGCCGCCTGGGCACACTGCCGGCTCATGTTCAGCCGGCTGTCGACCAGCACCCCCAGGTCCTTTTCCGCCAGGCAGAAAAACCATTCCTGTTGAGACCTGAAGGAGGAGAGTACAGGCACCTAAGATTTTACTTTATTTCAATTGTAAAACCTTCCTTACATCTGGAAAACATAGGATGGAAATGGAAGAGATTCAGCAAGATCCCCCTGAGTTTTCCAGCTACCTGTACAAAGGGCTGTCAGCTGTCCCATTCATTTCAAACAGCATCAACTTAAAGGCCAGTAATGATACCTCAGATGTCATAAAAATATGTATAAAGAAACAGAAAGTGTATCATATGTCTGCTGCAAAGGCCTGCCTATTTCGATAATTCTACAACATCTCAAACATACCAAAGTTGCAGAGGTATGTGACTGGTTTCATTTTAAAACAAAAAGGAATCATTAACATCCAGAAGTTTGGGATTACAGCTATCAGTTAGGAAGCTGCACATGTGAAGTATTTCAACAGCTATTAATTACTAAATACAAAAACAAAGAAAAGCCACAAACTGCTTGTGGACAGCAAAAAGGAAAGAATAAATTAATTAGTTTTTCCACACACACAAAAGATGTTTTAGTATTTAATGTTTCTGTGCTATTAAGAGGCCAGAACACCATGCAGACGGAGTGAATTCATTCTCTTATAGCCAGAGGCAAAAATAAATAACTACCAAATAATAAATTAAATGAGGTTTAAAATGGGATCTATAATTAATGGCTTTTCTGTTGACCATTTAAGTGACAGTATTATTTTAATGTTACTTTCACAGTATGTCAGCCTCTGAGATAAGATACATCAAGTAAGAAGTTAATTGCATAAGCAGATAAACCAACAGGCATTTCGTGCCCACAGAAAACAAGTTCTGCCAAGACAGAAACTACTGAAATGCCATCAATAAAATGTCAAAGTTGTTCTTTCTCATAAGAGAAAGTAACGGTTTGCAACCACTGTTTTACAAGTCCAGCAGATTTTTTTTAGAGCTAGACCTTTTTCTTACAGTATTTGCAAGCAACACCTTGTCTGCTATCTGTGGAAATTGAAGATCTCAAGGTGCCCTCAGCTAAAATGCATTTCCCCACCCAGAGAAACAAGTCTGAAATATAACACTGAATATACCAGACTACTAAGCCCAAATCTGAAACATGAATCATCCAACGCTTCCACTGAAACAGTAACTGGTAAATTCTCTGGGGAAGAGATCATCTCTTGGTTCAATGTTTATATAACTTTCAACACACTGAACTTCTGATCCCTGGCACTTTAATTTAAACAATAATAAACTGTTTAAAATGGGGAAAGTCTTGTACTCGGTGTTGCTCTACCTATTAAACTGTTTTTATCTCAACCCACGAGTTTTCTCACTTTTACCCTTCCGATTCTCTCCCCCATCCCACTGGTGGGGGGGTGAGCGAGCGGCTGCGTGGTGCTCAGTTGCCAACTGGGGTTAAACCTCTTGTACTCGGCACATTTATGATACTAAAAAAAATACAGAAAAATGTCCATCTGAGGTTAATCTAAAACAGTCTTTTCTGACCTTTGGGCTTGACACAAACTGTACAATTTTGTCCTATTTGGTCTGAACATCATGTGTCTTAAAAATAAAAAAAAGTAAGCAAAAGCAGTGTTGCTTAAGAAATAATTTCTATTTTTACAACACTGGTTTATTAAACTTAGAACAAATTTATAAGATAGTTGCATTGTCTGAATTTGCCTTTTGCTTTAATGAAGATAATTTTGACCAAAGAATTTTGCTCCACACAGCTATTAAGCAATCTTCTGGACATGCTGAAAACACTATCAACATACAGTTTGGGTTTGGTTTGGTTTGGTTTGGTTTGTCCTTACATAGTTCTCAAATTTGGTCAACTCTCATTTGAATACGCTTTTTTTCAAAATGGGAGTTTTATCCTTGGTGCATCACAGGTATTACCATGATGGATCAAGTACACAACCAGAAATGTCTGATCAGTAGATTATAGAGAAGTTTTCACAAATTTGCATCAAGACTCCAAAGCAGCAACTTTCCACACAGCTCTGAAAACAAGAATTCTGGCTATGAAAGGCGGGTGATGCCTTTTTCACTGGATTCAGCCACTCTTTCTCTCCACAGAGTAAATACAGGAAATCATCTGCCATGTGAATTTTCAAAATAATGATTTGGATGGTTTCATTTTCTGTATGTTCCTTCACTGAATTAGCACAGGTGAGCTACCTCAGAGAACTCCTTTTCTTTTAGCACGTTTGGTGTGCGACCTAAAGGGTCAGACAGACTTCGCTGGGGGGGAAATGAAATTAATGCAAGGAGAGGGCACTCAGCACCTCACTGGAGTTATTCAGCAGCTCACCACATAACACTGTATGAAGAAAAACGATTGTGGGTATCTCAGGAGAATAAAGAACAACCTTGGGAAAAGGATCTTAAAAAATGTAAAATATTTTAGCTAGATAGGCAATGAAACAATAACAACATATACAAGGTGTAAGAGTGATCAGAATAGCATCTTTGTCCTGTAACACGGTGTACTAACAGAGAGATGCAGAGAAGGGCACTGCTCTGATCTTAAGGAGCAAAGGCATAACAAGAGCTATAGGATGCAGCATTTGGACTCTTACTGTGTGCCCTACTGCTTAAATTTGAACAGTTACACATCAGAAGTTTATCTAGTCACAACAGCTGGCTTTCAGAAAGATATTAAAGCTGTCGGGGCATACTCAGCTGTCACTACTTTAACTAATGTCTCTTCAGTAACACAAACATGCAAGATCTACCACTAAGTGTGAGGTGGAGCAGGAAGAACAAAAATATGTGGATAATATATTGGTTACTAACATGTAACATCCTTGGAGCATAAAAGCCCAAATTAATACTTAATGCCATGTTTTATGGATGTTGCTGAAAAGCTGTGCTGTAAGAGAGACTGAGAAACCACTGTGGGGTTCTACATTCAGTGGGCAGTGACAAAGCCTTGAAGAATAGTGTTTTCTCTCTACATTTACAAACTTCTTTTGCCATTATATTCATTATTATTGTGTCTATTTATTTTCAAATAAATACTTTCTTAAATAAGCTGAACCAGTAAGAAACCTACAGATTTGACAGTGAACAAACACCTCTAAAAAGCAAGAATGAAAAATTTTATATCTCAGGAAGAAAATATCCTAAATAAAAAGAATTGTTCAGTATTCTTACACTTCACAGACAATAAGCAATACGCTATTATCCCCTTACCAATTTTCTTTTTTTGTGTTCACCTTCAGTACTGATTTTCATTTCTCACATTTTTTCCAGTGTTTAGAGCCCCTCTTTGTGATTCTTTCCTGCTAAACAGAGCTAGACATAGAATCATAGAATCATAGAATCATTAAGGTTGGAAAAGACCTCTAAGATCGAGTCCAACCATCAACCCAACACCACCATGCCCACTAAACCATGTCCCTAAGCGCCTCATCTACACGTCTTTTAAATACCTCCAGGACCACATGGATAATTCTGCCAGATCTCTGTGAAGGGTTCCAGCAAAAATAAGAAAAATTAACCTGGATTTCTGGTGGGTACGCTAAAGGCTAAGACTGGTGCTTCTCAGGTCTCTGGCTTCAAGACAAATGTAGTTCAAACTAGAACAAATCTTGAAAGAGCAGAAGCTACCTGCAGATCAGAAGCCTTGCTTTCTGGCCAGTGCTACTGTTAAGTTGATTGTGCCTTCAAAAACTATCTTGTAGGTGTATAAAATTGAAAAAGAAGCTACAAATGCATGAAGGAGACAGGAAAAACTCCAGTCTTCACTCTTTGCTTTGATGGTCAAGATCTCACTAGTCCTTGCAGTATGAAACAGTCCTGTTATTTCAAGAACATCAGTAGAACAGTTCCTCCAACATATTAAGCAAAACTGTTATGATTTTGGCTATTTTTAATTTTACCTTACTCCATCAATTTTTTTTGTTAGGAAATGAATTCTCTAAGAAAAAAAAAAAAAAAACCACATCTCCAAAGCCAATTAATAACTACCAAGTTGTTTCAACTTTGTTTTCTTCAATTCAGCTAAAATTAAACCAGAACTGACTCGCTTTCTTGTTGTCCGAATTCTGGAGTCTTTGGAGTATGAATTAATCAACAGGTTTCAGCCTTTAAGTCTTTCCTAAACATACACTCCCAGTTTGGATATTGAAGTTCCAAAGTACGAAACATCTAGAAAAGCTGAACGCGTGTGTGTTAGCTGTAGGAGGACCTGACAGTACTGAATAACTGGGCAGTAAAAGGCAGATGAAACCCAATATAAGAAAACAGAAGTAAACGTACTTTAGGAAAAAAAAAAAATCCTAGTTTCACATGCAAAGTAACGGGCTCTACTGCACCATGGAGATGGTAGATCTTGTATGCTTTACAACTATTCCCACTAAATGTCAGCTCAGTGCCCAGCAGTGGCCAAAAAGCGAATGTAAGAAATCACTAGAAAAGAAGTAGAGAGCAAAACAACTATTACAAGGCAAGGTCAGTTGAATACCAAACTGGATTCAAGAGAGCCTGCTTAAATATTTTCTGGAGTTAAAAGGATATATGTACAGTTTGGTAAGTGCCAACTGCTACAGACCATGCTTAATAAAGCTAAAATCTCAGGTTTTATCTGCTAAAATCTTTTAAAAGTCTATTATCAGCAAAAACCCATTGCTTTTAGAAGACAAAATGGTTCAAAATAGGTATATTTTCTCACATCCCTGGCACAAAGGACACTACGCTGCCTACACCCATCTCTACTGTTCAAGTCTGTTACAGAACTTGTTAAAGAAACTGGCAAGTTTTTCTTCAACACGGCTGCACCCATGCAGTTTTCTTTCACTTTGTCTTCTACTACTGCTGAAAATAAAAAATACACATAGAGCCAGAAGTGAATCTGAATTAGATATCCAACACTAAAATTTTGGTTCATTGTTTAAAGCATAGTAAAGCTATAAGCAATAACAAAGGTACCTCTTAAACTGAGAAATACCAAGCAACTTTACTAATAGGTACCTCTACATATGTGTTCATATATGCAGACATGGATTAAGAAAATCGAGCCAAAGAGCAACTGGTAAAATTTATAAACTGAGTTTCATCTAATAGAAAGCTATTTGCATATTCACTACATCTCAATCTTTTTCTGAAACTGTTTTTCCTCAGACTATTTCTCAAATCTCACAAAGCTATACTGTACACATTCCCAGGCTCAGATGATATTATATCACAGCTATGTAACACGCTCCCAGATACACACACAAACACATCCTTCTTCCTAAAATAGTCAGCTACTAACATTAGCATCTGTCTGCCTCAAAAACAGTGTGTGCACAAAAACAAAAAAATACAGCTCTTCATAAATTCCTGCCAGTAGCACTATATTTTCATTTTGCTCTGTGCATGTAACTTTTATTAGTGATAGATGAAAACTACAAATTCTGCATGACTTCACTGGTTTGACAACTGCTGTCATTCTTTTCAAGTTCTAGAAAACAATTATTTAATTTAAAAAGCAGCATGCTATTGCTTACAATGAGAAAAACAGCTATTACTAAACTAAAAGTGAGGATAGTCAGTTCCTTGCAAATTTAAATGAAGAAATGACTTCACCATTTTCAAAGAACTTTATCTATTTATATCAGTTGCAACTCTTGCCTGAAAATTCTGAATTGGAGAGAAGCTGAAAAGAAAGGAAAAAAAAGGAAAAACAAATGCACTGGCAAAATCAGAACAATGAAAGACACCATCAAAATAGATACAATTACTTACAAATAAATGAGGCTCATTGTTTTCTATCAAAATTCAGCATTCTGAAATAATTTTTTTCCTATTCTGAAAGTATGTAAACAAAGCTATTGATTTTTTTTTTACTGTGGTGTAAAAAACATAATACCTCTATAATTGCAGCAATTCAAATTTTTTTGTTCTGTTTTATATTGCATATTGCAAACCAACTTTCAGAGTAAGTGAGAGATCGACGCCACTTGTATTTGAAACTTATTAGAACATCATTTCAAGAATAATGAAACTGCAAGAGACTTCTAAAAGCAGAATCTCTCATCAGAGTCCCACAGCATTACTTTGAATGTTTTGCAAAAGAAAGCCAGTCCCTACCTCAACACATTTAGGTTATAAACAACAATATACAGTCATTGCCCTTACCTTGCCTACTCTTCATGTTAGTTACCATTTTTGTGCTAAAAATGAGCTGTACACATCTTTTACCACCTTCATGATAATTTCCTTCTATGCATTTCTCCATCTGTCCTAACCAATTAAATTGACAGTGTCTCCTCACCTTCCTTAACCCGCATGTCTCAAACACACTGACGCCTTGCAGAAATGACACAAACCAAAACTATGACCCATTTCCCCCTGCCTCAAAAATAAATTAAAAAAAAAAAATCGTACTAGACAAGACAGCTGTAGTTGCAAAATGTCCTTCCCTTTACACATACATTTGGATACACCATTGCCCTCCACCCTCGTACGTATCTCCCTTTGCTCCACAAGCAGTATTAACACCCTTTTCAATGCATTGTATGCTGTATCAGTTAGCAACAAGAATGTGGCTACTTCACTGGCTCCCTCCTTTTGGATTAAGGTTTCCTGGATAAACTCGTTCTTCGTATTTGCAGTTTCCTTCTTGTCCTTACCCTAGTTTTCTCCAGCTTTTGAAAAATCAGAACATTATTCCCAGCTAAGAAACCCCTCAATGGGGGTTTCCAATGGTAAAAGTTGCCCCGGGGTTTTTCCTAGCTGTCAGACAATCAGATACCCTAAATACATCCCTACCAGGCCAGGAGTGATATAATGGTCTGCTCTTCATGCTGAGCTGGTAGTTTGTACCAAATACTCTAGAAATTAAAGTATGTACCATGATCACTTCTACTAAACATAGCTTGCATTGTGGCACTAAAATATACACATCTTACCGTGTGAACCATGACAATTAAATACTTGTGTTCAAACATCGTTTTCTGTATGACACAAAATTAATGTGTCATATAGACACGAGTACAGTATTTAATAACAAATAATTCTGTATTAGTAACAAAGATAGTATTTAACCTGGGGTGGAAGAAAAAAGACATCAACAACTTTGGTAAGGGTAACTTGTACTGATCAGAGATCTTGTAAAATTCACCTCATTGGTATTTTGATAAGAAATTTCTGTAGAAGAATTTGACACATTTAAATTAATCTGGTTTTGGGCAGAACACCTCATTACTTTCTCCCTGAGGCACCTAAGTAAAAGCTTTCAAATTTCATCTGCCTTTTCAGTTCACTGATCATATACCATCTCATCCTAATTTAGAAAAGCAAATAAGTATGAACATAAGACCTGGGAGCCCGAAGCATGACACACTGATGCTTTACTAGAGCAAAGTAAACTTAAGTGTGCATTAAAAGTAAATTTGTGAATCAGAGCTTTAGATAGAAAGTTCATGCAGCTCTTGGATAACACTGACATCAGCCTGAACACAACCCTTGTGAATACAAAGTTTAAGAAAATTCAGCAACTGTCAGTAGCGTGATTTCCCATGCTGACTCAGTGCTTTGGCCATTGTTAGACCTTCTTCAAGCAGAGATCACCTAAATCTAATCACACACTGCTCAGGCATACACAGTCATCCACTGCTTTTTTGCTCCACCTCTTTTCTACATCCAGTCAAGTTCCCAGAGAGGAAAAGGGAAGATGGCAAGGCCATAAAATAGCTAAAAATCAATCAAAGGTATTAAGTGGGGAATCTCCTCCAAGTTTTTCAGCAAGATACCACACAGACAATCTGAAGATACTGATGATTTTACATAAAGCCAATTCAAAGAGCACGGGGAAAAAGGTCCTTAGAGAAGATGAGTCAGCCTGGAGGGAAGCGCTGACCCCTAAAGCTCACTCAGTTTCTCCATATAGAGTAAGGCTGGGGGAAGAAATATAACAGATGGGAGGGTTTGGGATACCAGGTTAGCAGTGGAGTTGAACTCCTACTTAAAAATAAGAGTCAAAATGTATCCATCTGTTTGAAACAGTCACGGAAACCTCAGGGGGATCTGAACTCGCCCCACTGTCCTGCAGCATGCCAGGAGTCTCCTGGCAAATGGCAGCCGCAGGAAAACACTTCACCCACATCCGCTACCACCTCCTGCTTAGGCACCCTAAAGCTAGGCACTGACCAAATATTAAATACCTGGCAAGAAGCCCACCACCCTGAAGAACAGAATGGCTCACCACTTATCAGAACTGCCTTTATTGCTAGACAAAAATTCCTAACAGAGGAATAGGTTCAATCTATTTTTTTAATGAATAATAGAGGAAAACGTTCAAGTAGTGAAAACAACAAAATGATTTCATAGTAACATATTCAGCCATGAGAATCTATTTTTCTCAAACTAGCAACATTTAAAAACTACAAAATATTTACAATTTCCACATAAATGAAAACTGGAGGCTCAGGTTGTCTGATTTCCTCAAACACACACTTTTATGATATTTTTTGGAGTTCTAGTCCTATACCTACCATGAAAATTTCTTTCTTTGGGGCTCTGACTGCGTAGGCAAGCACGAGACGTGAGAGCTGGTAGAAAATTGTTTTACTGTTCACACAGCACAAGCTATGATACAAACTTATGTTTTTAAAATTTACCTTAGCCCTCACTTCCATTTGTGCATCCGAAAGCTTGTGGACATACCAGTGATATGCAAAAGCAAAGCATCTTTCTACAAAGGCTCATATGAATGCTAAGAAAGCACATGCACACTTATATGGTGTATTTGAAGTTGCCTGTACGTCCACTGAAATATCTTGCACATGCAAAGCACAATAACGGGTACTGATGCAACCCAAAGCAAATGGGGAAAAGGAAGATGGAAGGAGAAAAAGCAAAACATCTTTCTACAAAGGCTTATATGAAATGCTAAGAAAGCACATGCACACTTACATGGTGTATTTGAAGTTGACTGTACGTCCACTGAAATATCTTGCACATGCAAAGCACAATAACGGGTACTGATGCAACCCAAAGCAAATGGGGAAAAGGAAGATGGAAGGAGAGAAACTGCAGCACTGCAAGTTATCCTGCACTTGAGCCTACGCACGGGCTGGTGCTGAAATCCTCTTATTCCCCCACATAAAACCCAAAGCTCAGATTTATGCAAAACAGACATCTTATACTTTAAGATGAATGAGCATCTGTTATGATTGACAAATATTTTTCTCTGTACAGTTACTTTAGCGGACCACATGCCAACCAGAGAAGAATGCAGGAGGGAAAGATGCAAAACACTACTCCTGGAAGTGTCTCTCCATAGCAATTTCTGCAAGAGCAGGGAGGGCTATTTTTAAATTTAAGTCAGATTTCAATCTCTCATTCTCTGCAGTATGACTGCTCAACACATTTCCATTTATTATTTAATTTGGCATGTATTAGCAACAAAGGACTTCTACTGATCTGAATAATATTTTGTACATTACTATAGTACATAATAGTTTTTCTTGTAATCTGATTTCATTCTTTCCAATTTGCAAATTCAGAAAGAAAAGCTGTCAGGCTAGATCATAGTTGGCATGTCACTTTCCAAATATCATTTACATTTTTCTCTTTACATACATCTTTAATAGTCAATTTCCTTTTTTCTATACATATTTTAGTGTGAAAATGTTTGCCATCAATATTAAAATATGAATTATCTGCAGTCATGTACATAGCTTACAGAATTACCTCAAATCCCATCCATTACACTCATATTTGATAGCCAATATCCCTTTTGCTTTCATATTTTAATATTAAGTTGCTTGCTTAGATGTGCACAGAAAGAAATCTTTCTCAGTGCCTTTTTATACATATCCTCCCAAAACAGAAATGAAAAGAATTTTTAGTAAGTTTTGAGATGTGTATTTATAAATTAAAACTCAAAAACACAGTCTACAGCACAAATGTGGCATGGTTAAAGTTACTTGTATTCCAGATTCAAATGCCTTGTAATATATTTTAGAAATTCCCTTTAACTCCATAACCAAGTGGTAGTGAGCCACACTTGGAAGTGGCAACCAAATACTTTAAATTCAGAACATACAAATTTACAACTTCTCAACCTGACACTGCACCAGAAAATCCATACAAAAGATGTGTTGATCCAAGTTACAGTTATTGTTTGTGATTCTATATTCTTATGGCTGAAATTGAGATGACACAGAACAAACGCTGGGGAAAGATTCAGGTTTGTTCTGATGACCGAACTGTCTGTGGAACACGCTCCCTTAACAAATGAGTAAATGATGTCTGTTCTCCCTTACTATCCTACCAATCCACACACCAAAAAGTGTTCTTGCCTTCTGATTTTGTCTTACAATGAAATTATACTAAATTTTACATGCTAGTGTCTAAAGACACTTCATTCGTGCCTTCCCACACGCAGCCCAAGACAAGAGTCATCACCCACATCCAGGAACATGTGTCCCTAGTTCGTAGACATACGCTACTCCCAGTAATATAACTGTTCAGGCAGAGACCCAGATCTGACAAAGAAATTTAAAGACAAAACACTGCTTCAACATCCAACTTTTTAAGCCGAAAGCATTATACGGTAAGGTTGTACCTAATTCACAGATAAAGCTGGGGACCTAAAATGGGACTCATAAAAGGACACTACACTTGGCAGACAGCTGCCTGAGCCAACTTGCAGAGAAATGCTAAAAACAGTCTACGCATCCAAATATTACACCTTAAATTAGTAAGCCTTAAAGAACTCCTTCCATTTGAGATGCACAGGCTGGAGCTTGCCCTTTAAAAGAATAATTCAGTGAAATGGTGCTGGTTGCATTTTCAAACACAGCTAGCGATAGCGATGCTGCTGTTTCTATCCTTGGTTTGTTTTTTTTTATTCAGCTCCTCACTGGTTAGACTCGGGAAGTTTTATCCATTTCATAACCCAATGCAAACCCAGGCCACTGACTACAACAAGTGTTGTATCAAACCCCTCAGATGAAAGTTTTGTGGCTTTCTGCCATTCAGAGTCATGCCCACCCCAGTTTCTTGTAGGGCCTGGTGGATCTTTTTTTTTTAAAATATACTCTGTCTCCAAGAAGAGAGACAGCGAGTGTCTCAAGATACAACACAAGGTAACTAGTTGGTCCTTACCAAAGATGAGAGATGGATTTGATTTTCTGGGTCAGAAGCGGGAAGAGCATCTTGGGCCTTCCTCACCTGGGAAGAAACCGTAACCACCAGACTGCAAGAAAAACAAAACACATCCACGCTGCTCCTTCAGCCATACAAGACTGAAGCATGAAGTACTCTTATTGCTACACATGCCCCAAAACATATTACACCCATCACAGGGGGTCACTCAGATGTAAGCTAGATGCAACGCTGCTGAGCCTTTGTCAGCACTGAGGTTCTCTGGGCTTACAAAAAAACCCCAAGCTCTTGGTAGTCAGGGAACCTACGCATCAAATGCTGAGTGACCTACATATACCTCTGATGCCTGCAAGGTTATGAAAGAGTTTATGAGGGCTTCACTCCATGGGACTCACACCATAAGCTTGGGCAAGAGACACACAGTTCTTTTAATAAAACTGTTCACTGCATCAAGGAATGCATCCTTTCAGTCATCATTACTAAAAAATTAAGAAAGGCCCAATGGCAGACTGAAAGAGAAGTGGGACATATTGGAAGCAAAACTGAAGGAAATGAAACTGCAATACTCAGAAAAGAAGATGGGTAAGCTTAACAGCGGTTTTAGTCTGTGCAGCCTGGAAAAACCTGTCTGCATCTTCATCCAAGTTGGCATTATTAGAACATGGCAAGATAATATAGGACAGAACCACTTAAGGTCGTTGAGTCGAACCCCCAAAATCCAAAATTACCTGTAACAGATGCT
>NW_008824791.1:3100241-3110711 GCF_000699105.1 Pygoscelis adeliae
ACTGCTGTCTGCAGGATTACACATTTTTCCCATCCTCACAAGGTAAAACATTTTCCCCCAACTTTTGCAGGAAACTTAACACCAGTGAAAGAAGAGACCAAAATTCTCCAAAAGCCCTGCATAGGAGCAAAATAAGCCCCTGGGAGAGAGCAGGATGAAACCAAAAGTACAACTGTTTATTGTGATAAAGGTGATATAACAATGAACTATTTTTCACATTACTAAGCAATTCTCACTACATTTCTAGTTTCATACTTTTGACAGACTTCCACTGTTGAACTTGAAGTTGTCTCCAGGTCAGGTGCTTGCTTCAGGCAACTGTAGCTCAACCCTCTAACCACTGCAAGACACAGCAGCCATCTGGTCAAACTGTTTTTATGTGCTGGTTCATCCAGTGCATATTTAGCATGTACCAGAATTTGCCCAAGCAAAGTAAGGAGGAATAGTCAAGGGTTTAGGGAACCGATGCTTATGAAGTCAAATTTCACTAGTTTTGCTGTACACAAAAACAATTGTTAAGCATCAGTCTTGATAAAGAATTTGAAGTGAAACTTTCAAAGTCCACAAAAGAGCCAGAATCTTAAAAATGAGACTTACAATCTTAACTTTTTTTGAGTGATTTTGAAAGGCCTAATCATCCACAAACCAATCTGGATACTAGTATATGATTTACAGGTCCAAAGTAAGACATTACAGAAAACATACTAGGAAGTACATTATAAAGATTGAAGTAGTTGAAAGAGGAGACAGAAGAGAAAACATACAAGACCTGCAACAGAATGGGAGAAAGACACTGACAGAAAAAAATTTAGGGAGGATATATATTCTTCATCCTTCACGTCTTTTCAGTGTTTATACATATGATTAAAAATTACTTACTAGATTGGAAAAGCTCCTACTTTTTTGGTGGCGTGGCTCTCATAACAGCAGGTGGTTTATGGGCCACTGGGCAGAATGAGGGGCAATGCCCTCCTCGATTTCCCTGTATTCAGACTCTGCTTCCTGATTATGAACAGATTCAGCCTTCAAGCAGGAAGAATTCCACATGCTTCATAAATCTTGAATTAGCTGCTGTACTGGAGGGGCTTTTTTATTACTGTTAGAAAGCTCACAACAAAGCTGTCAGCAATAATGCAGGCCACCAAAATATTTCTTGTTATAAAACAGGCAGGAGAAATCTAGAAGCATGACTGTCTGGTAATAATTCTGAGCTGTGGCTCTAAATTGCTCATTTCATTACACAGAGTTGAAAATTGTACTGACTAGATGAGGCTCCACAAACCTCCCATAGAACTCACAGAGAAAAATGGACCATGGAAGTCTCATCAGTGACTACCCAGTTACTTCCAGTTCAGGGCGGGGGGGGGCGGTATGTGTGTGTATACATATTTTAAAAAAAGTATAAAGACATGTATATGTGTGTGTATTTTATAATCTTAGACTGCTGGGCTTCCACAAGAATCTTGTCAATGCATGCATGGCTCTGCTGACTGCATTCAGATGTCAGATTCATAACTAACAACCTAGCAGGTATAAATTAATTCAACACAATTCATGCCCTGTCTTGTCTTATTTACTAATTATCACAGTACAGTAAGAAAGACAGTCTATTGAAATGTGGAGAATAGTAATTTGTTCTATGAAACATATGAATGGTCTTTTCATATCAAATTTGCTTGTAAGTATTTTCAGTGAACTGTACAGATACATACACTCATGCACACACAGATCCTCTTGATACACAACTGAGAGAACTGGCAAACTGAGGGCAAAAGGCTCTGCAGCATCAAACACAGGAAAGAAACCCAGAGCCTGTGAAGTGGCAGAAAACAAAACATTTAATCCACAAAGACAGTGATAAAGAAGGAAAGCCGGATAGTGCCATGTTTATGCAGAAACAGAAAAATCTGTTTCAAATGGGAAAAAGTCCAAAAACCACAGCTGACCTCATGTGATACAGTCAAGCCAAAGCACAGATAATTTGATTCCCTATTGGTTTTAGGGTGATTTACCAGTAACACCTTCAAAACCTCAACACTCTGTTATTAAAGATAGAGGCTTCATGGTTCATCTGCATTGTGCAATGGTTCTGCTCTAAAATAGCCTACTATCCAAAAGGTAATGTCACAGGGTGCACAAATAGGAAAGTGGAAAAGAGGTAGTGCTACATCACTTAGTCTAACTGATTGTGAACAGGCACTGATGAGGCATGGGGAAGCACTGAGAATCCTAACAGTGCCAAATTCAGCAATAAAACAGGGTTCAGAGAGTAGCTACCAAATTAAGAACCACAAAACCTAAAGGAAATTAATTGCAAAAAGTTGCTACAACCAGCAGAAAGCTGAGTGTGACAGAGAACCAACAAGAAATATCCAGGGCGTAGAAGAAGATGTGACCAGAGGTGAGAATACGCTGTCACACTGTCATAAATGAAAAGTAATGAACCTATTAGTTTTACTTGGGAAATACCTGTAAACCTGAAAGCAGATATAAGAAGGCACAACGAGCAGTCTGAGAAGCAGTTGTTCGAGAGAGAAAAAGGAAGCACAGCAATTTGTGTTTTTGAACCTGGAACAAAATGCTAGAGGATGAGGAGTTGCAGAACACTATATCTTTGTTCATTTTTCCAACATTCATGACATGCAGATTTTGTGAAGTTTCCACATAAAACTTACCTTTACATAACATTTAAAGCAATGCAGGGAGCTAAATAATTTATAAATTTTAAGTCATAAAACACAAAAAGTAGGACAGTGCAGAAACAAGTTTGCTCTCCTTTGGTAGTCTTTCCCTTGACTTTAATTTTTTCCCAATGGCACTCTCACTCACACAGGGTGGGACATAGAGAAATTCCTTCCCTCCATTTTCTGCTGAAATTCCCTTTGCCCACATTTTGACCACAGAAAAAAATGTTAAAACTCAAGGGTAAACAAGATTATTTACCAGTAAAATCGCACTACCCATCACAAAGTACTGAATGCTAATCAGCCTAGGAATCATCCTAGGGATTCTTTAAAAAGAGAAATCAAGACTTGAAACATTTTTAAGAATTTTCTGTGGATGCCATAAATACAAAAATGTGATGAATAATAGCCAGGCACAAAAGATGACAGCCTGCTCCCTCATACGTGCGGGAAATCAGGTAAGAAGTACTTCTTCACCCCAACCACTCTCCTTTCTCCCATTTTCAAGCAGCTGTGGAAGCGACAGATTTGTATTCCAGTAGCGACCAGTCATGAGCATCAGTGACTGTCTCAACTGCATGGTCAACTGAGTCCCTGACCTAAAAGGCTTCGCCTCTCAAAGGGCAAGGCAAACTGTGGCTGCTGAAAAGAGAGATTATTTTAACTTCACAGGTGATCAGATGAGAGTGAGCTATAGCATTTCGGACTAAAAGGGACCACTAGGATTACGTTACCCAGTCTGCTGAGTAACGTGTCTCAAAAATCCAGTAAATTTTTCACACTCCATTTTACAAATAATTATGACAGTAACAAATGGAAAGCAATGAACCTTTTAGTTTTACTTGGGAGATACCTGCAAATACTAAAGTAGATTTGAGAAGACACACCGTGATACATCTAAAGACAGATTGCTCTTAGTCACCTCAAAGCATGGCAACTTGCATACAGCTAGCTCTTAAGAGTCCAGCCCCCTAGGAAGGGGAAGACTTTGCTCTGTCTCGTATACGTGACCTAAAATTAAGATTAAATTACTTGCCTCAATTCACTAAGAAGACTGGGTCCCCCCAAAAAATCTGAAACTCTTTAAAGCACCGCAGTGTCTTTAAACATAGGAATTAGACATGTTGTATACTCTAAGGCTTCAGTGTGGTCTGTGCCACCACAGAAAGCCAATCGCCAGCCCTGGGGGACAGGGAAGTGCCGTCTCCTCACTCATCCCCCAGGCCCTGCCATTCGCTTTCAACTGCTGAAAAACAAAGGCTGTTGCAGTTTCTGGAATTGAACATTCTACAACTTTGCCCAGGTTTTTAAAGCAAGTAGAGACGTGTTTAATGAGATGGTCTACCAATGTAAGATACTCAGTGTAAAACTCTACCAGAATTATTACATTTTCAAATATATGGAGCCATCATATGGGTATTGCCCATTTTATAAAACACATCATCTTAAACTAGCTAGAGTACCCATATACAAAGCCCCACCCTAATCACTTAAATCTTGACTCCAGTGTCTGAGCATGGGTTCTCTAAGTCAAGGTCAGCATTCAAGATGAGAATCTTGGTGCTCCACATTTGTCCACAGGAATGGATTAAAAAAAAAAAACCCACCACACTTGGGACTTAACTTGCTGCAGCCCAACCATCTCCAGTCATGCACTGCTCACAGGCAAGTTTGGGCAACTGCCTGCATTCTGTTTCCTGAATTACAGCAAATTACATGTTTTGTAAATAACATTTCTCATCACGTGAATATAAGTTCCTCGTTAACCTTTCTGATTTTTTTTTTCCTTTTTTAAAACACTTTATATACTTGCACAGAACTAAAAATTAGGATCAGGAAAACTTGCCGACAGTTCAGTATGAAGACAGAAGGGGAACTGCAGAGGTGGACTGCTAGCGCTGGAAAATCATTTGCCACCTCTATGAATTCAAATGAACAGTAAATGCTTCAGACACAAATTCACGATGCTTATTCCTGTGCTCAAGCACAGGTATAATTACTGCAGTAACAGGGTGGTAAAGCTCTGTATATAAGGAGTCATTTAAGCCACTATTCTCCAATTTGAGGTCATATGGAACTGCAAACTTGATTAAAACCATGTAAGCAATGTCAGTTAATTTATGCAGTATCTGGAGACCCAGAATTTTCTTAGAACAGAAAAGAGGCTGTAGTACTTGCAGTTACATCATTTTATTCCACAAACAACGCTTTTATTTTTGGAAGTCAGGAATAATGACACATTCCTATTCTATATGCAGTTATTTTGCAAACCTGAGAAGTTGAAAAAGCAGAAATTATTTTTGATTCTCTGGTATGTTTTTCGTAAAAAGAACTAAAGTAAGAGACCCCTAACAAATGGAATTTCCTTCCTCTGGAAATCACTGTTTCAAATAGAATCATTAAAAAGACTTTAACAGAAACCATTATCAGTCTCACTCTGGCAGAAATGTGCTTACCATTGGTTTTAGTTATGCAGATAAATGATGGGCGCTGGCTCTGGAATTGAAAAGCTGATGACAAAATGGCCTTGATTATAACAATATAAAGGATGATTACAAAACTCTTTGAATAACCATTGTTCGATCTAAATAATTTTGATGGATTACTGCATTCACCATGACAGTGTGGAAACAACAAGGGTATACAGTGCAAGACAACTGATACATCCTCAAGCTCTTTAAGGTATCAAAAAATACTTCCAACCGATCTGTGACATAGCGATCTTCAGTTTTGTATACATGCATGTATGTCAATACTTGTACCAGAAGTTTTACATTTAAATAGTCACACTTCTTTTTTATCAGACAATGCAGATTCATTCAAATGAAAACAAGGCATATTTAGTTCAGTGACATTTCAGCAAAAAACTAAATCTGAAATTACTCCTGTTCATTTACTCATCAGCATTTACTCATCAATATGCAACAGAGATGGTGTTTCAACACAGTAATACCAGCTCAAAGGTCAACAGTGTTCTTCCAGCAAAGAAGTGGCAGAAGCCATTTCCTTTACAAAGCTACTTCTACAAATGCCATCCCTACCTTATCTTAAGAGCATATTTTTCCATTAACACTTGCTTTTCATGGAAAATTACTATTAACTAGCACATACAAGACATCCTACTGCCTAGGCCTCATGCTTTTGACATCCTTAACTGGAAACACATCATTTCTGCTGCCAGGGAAAACCTCCTCATCTGCCTAGGAGGAATTTGCATATGGAAATAACTGTTTTCTTTTTATTGAGCTCCTTGTTCTTGGACACATGAATTCAAATTAGTAACAAGTCTAACACACTATTAATGAAGTGACCCAAGATAAGAAAATACAACACTGGGAGGGAAAAAAAAAAAATCATCGTCTCCTCCAGGAATTTGAGGTTTTAAACTAACGTTGCTATTCATCTATGTGGTGGAGACAGTACCGACCACATTTTGATCATTACCTCCCAGCCTCCTTATCCTCCATTACAATTACTTATTAACCTAATGTGAAAAGGTGGTAGCTTAGTTATATTTGAGCAGGAGACTTTCTAAAAATATCAAGAAGCAAAGTAACGTGCTTGCACAGTTTTTCCCCATATTGTTCAATTTTTCATTGTATCAAAAGCAGCATGGAATATTTTTCCTTCTGTAAACCTTACAGAAAAAAATGTTGATATCTCTGTGAAGATACACTGGCATTTCTTTTAATGTTTTGGTATTCTACTGTAAAGTAACAGGGCAGATTTATTTCAGAACTAGTGAACATTTTAGAGTTTCCTTTTTTTGATATATCGGCCTTCTCCTCCGTTTCCCTCTGTTGTAGAAAACAAGAATGGAAAGATGAGACAAAGAATTAGTCATCTGGATGTGTGCATGTACATACCCACAAGTATGCTTGATTTGCATATCAAGCTCCAAGTCCAAAAAAGTCCCTATGTTTTTTCTTTTAAACTTGGTTCTTCCCTGGAAAATTACTTTTCAGTGATTTTCTTAGAGCTATTAATTGCATATCTGCAACATTAATCATTATTCTTAAGCATTTTGCCATACATTGCAGAGATATGGTGACAAGTGTCCTTTGCAACCTGTGTAATGTTAACAGGTGGTAGTTGGCACAAAGCAATATAAAAAACAGAATATGATTACTAACAGAACCTAAGAAAATTGGGGGTTTGCTTTGATTGTTCTCAGCAGGACAGCTCATATACCAAAGAGTGCTTTAAGGAGAGAAATACATCATTAAGAATTTACAGCTTCAACTTCTATAAATGGAGACTTTTATAAACTGCTTGAGTGGGCTCCAGGAACGAGTAGTCTCTCCTACACTGGTTAAAAGAGGGTTCAGTTCTTCAAATTCTTATCTACCACAGGCTTCCACCAACCTATAGCAGAATGTGGTTATCAGCTACTTACATGACTTTTAGTTTTTAAGACCTAACTTTAGTAACCAAGTTCTGACCTATGGTTCATAATGATAAGCCTCATTTTCAGTGGTAAAGCTCATTAAGCCCGGCTGCTTGAAGCCAGAACCCTAACTCTGCATCCATGCAGGAACTCTGTAAACCTCTTACACGAGGAGGTAATTTTTCCAATTTAAGAAAGACAGTACTGTGCTAGGAGCAGCAATATCCACACAGATATTGATCTCTTGCCTTCTCTGGAGATGTTGCTTTCATCCTACAGTAACAGTGACTGGACCTTGATGTCAATCTGTTTAATTTAACAGTTACAAATGCAAGAATATCATTTTACTTCGGTAGGGGGGGGGGGGGGGGGGGGGCGAGAGAAGGCAAATGAAACAAGAAAGGGAGCTAAATATTCACGCAGAACAGACCTTAAAGAGATTTTGAGAGAATAATATTTATGAAGAAATAATAGTAACAACAATAAAACTGTTGTTCTCTATTGAATGAAAGGGAAACGTCACCATGCAGCAGCCACAGCAGTGATAACAGGACGTACAGCAAATCCAGACAGTAAATTAGTTCTCTCAGATTTATGGGTTCCTAAAAGAATCTATTAGAATACATTGGAAGAGGGCAGATAGTATTGTTTAATGGAGGCAGAATAAAATTAATAATTGCAAACATTCCTTACTCAGCATTAAAAATATATATATATAAATTTACATACATCCATGCCACTAAAAAAGCTAAAATTATCTTAGCTTAAAGAAATACAACAGAATTTTTAGAGTGGGGAAAAAAAAAAAAGCACCACAAGGACAACCTCTTCTTCTTTTCTTAAACAATAGTAACACAAGGTTGACAGTTACAATGTGCAATTTAGGAGGGAAGAACACAGCAGATTTATAACCCATTCAGTTCTGGCTGTTCAGACAAACACTGAAATAAAATTAATATTTATTAAAACAAATGGACTATAAATATATTAACAAATGCTATCCTTAAGAAGAAATATCTGCAATTAATGTAATAGAACAAAGAGTGTTCACTAATTTACAGCTGGCAAAGATATTTGATATCCACAACATATGGCAGCAATTTCTTTACAACATTTGAACAGCAGTTTTTCATCAGGATCCCCGCGTGGAAGGACTCGAGCATTATCATTTACATTCTACACCATTCAGGGAAGTCGCCACCATATTTCCACAGCTAAAAAACTTTACTATGATGAAAGAAATGGGTAGTTAACACAAATATTTTGCCACTGTCAGCTCCATCTTGTCAAGACAAACAATGGGTTGGAAAAGTGTGGTAGGCAGATGAGTAGTGTGTTAAAAAACTGCTCTGCAATTATCAATATTGTAAAACATTTTGGTTATCTTTTAAGACTGTTTTTGAAATAAAATTTTCATTAGATTTTTTTGTTTATGTTTGCTTTGCAGAAAAAGAACACAATATTGCATATAAATAAACCTTGGGTTGCCTGCCTTACTTACACAGATGACTTCAAAAGCTTATGCTCTAGATGCAACAAAAAACAAAAATCAAAACCAGCCACCCATCTGAGGAGAACTCAGACCATTCTCCCCCTACTCTCCTCTCACAAAAAACAGAGTTGAAGAAAATACTATTATCATTGCATAATACAATTTGTCTAAAATATTTTATTTATTGACTACGTAAAGAAACTCATCATATAAGTTCAGTGAAACGTATTGCTTTGTGGATGCCTCTTACTGTAACTGGATAAAACACGTCAAAACCTTCAAGTGTTCAGCTCCTATTTTCATACTGAAACAACTGGCCAAGTCTTTAAAGCACTCAGCACACTGTACACACACAAAGCAGAGCTCTTGAAATTCAGTGACAAGAACTATTCCCAAATAAATGTGAGTCCTTAGCTTCTCTGGGAACTTGCCAATTAAGAAGATAAGCCCACCACCAACAAGGCAAGGACTTCTTACCGTAACCAGATTCAAAAATGTATTCAGTGGTGAGGAACCTGAGAATGTCCAGATCTGTCATACATCTGTTTACCGAAAATAGAGAGTAATACTCTTCTTTTCTGTGAGGAAGATCAGGAAATATCATCAGACAGCTGGTCATTTAATATCAGGTGGGACACTGCATATAACTAATCATCATCCTTCAATCCAGCATTGAAGGGAAGAATTTACTTCCAGGTCAGAGGGGCAAGTTTTCCAGAAATGCCCATCAGTCTCGGCCCTACGGTTTTCCAAATCAATAATTTACAGGTAAGGACTTGGTGAAAGCAGTCCTGAAACGGTCAGGCTTACTTGGAAATGTAGTTTCTCTACAGTAAACAGGGTCACTACAATCTGTATTTCCTACGAGCAAATAATACTATTCAGAAGAAAGGCGGGGTGGGGAGGGGGAGAACACCAGGTTTTCAGAACTGGTACTAATTACTTGTGTATTATTTCATCTAACCATTCTTACAGATCTAATCTTGCACAAGGGATGCCACATAGAGTCCGTTCCATCATCTAGACAAACTTAATAGCTATGTTTTACGATAAGCTCACCAATGATGCAAAAATGGAAATTCTTAAAGGCAGCCAGACTGATTCACTCACTCACAAATGCTGCAGCAGTTGGTCTCTTCTTCCATAATTTTCCTGCTGTTTGGTTCGCTCTGAGTCACCAACCATTTGGAACATCAGCCTGTATGTATTCTGACAAGACTAAAAAGAGAGCATCAGCAGGATAGTGCTCCTGCAGCACAATTAGAAAATAACTTCAATTAATGCTTTTCATGGGCACATCTTCTACTGACAGTCTATCATACCTCATTCATTTGCAGAGCTGTTCTGGCAGGAACAGAGTGTTTAAGGCGAGGGCGGAACTGTATTGTCATAGGATCCACTTACACAAAAAATTCAACGTAACTGGTGTAGCATTTAAGGCTATAACATTCTTCTGTTTCCCTAACTGCATTAACCTGTGCATGCTTACTTGCCACAGACAGTAAATGTTCATCAGTCTAGAAGAATCCTCTGCCTTCAGAGCTTTGCTTCTGAAGAAGCCTTCATTCAGAGATCTCAGAATAGATCATTCTGAATTCACAGTACATTCACCAATGACGAACAAAAGTGATGTATTTTAATATACAACCACAGAATAGTTCACTACAATTAAAAGCAACTTCTCTATTGAGCAGCTTCCTGAAATTATGGAAGCTTTCTCATAGTTAATTCTCTAACCACCCTCCACTGCAAACTCTCTATACTCCTTAGCATATAAATGTGTTTTCTAAAACTTGCTTTATGTCAGCTTTAATGAAAATCAGTACATACTTAGTTAAGTAAATCTCAAAGGTATTGAAGTTCTATGAATTTAATGCAAATTAGGGAGGAAAGCGTGTACCCCAAAA
>NW_008824791.1:3110778-3113331 GCF_000699105.1 Pygoscelis adeliae
AATGATTCTATGATTCTATGATTCTAAACACGAGTTAGGTGTCAACCACCAGCTCATGCTCTCTCCATCCGGGCAGCTGGCCAACTGGCACATGCACTGACTAGCCAAGCTGCTCACCCACTGCATGCAACAGGCTGTGGCTGTTGCAATGCACTTACCGACTCCTGTCCTGCCAGCAGTTAGGAGAAGGAGTAGATGATATAGAAAAAGAAGCAAGAAATTCAGGAGAGCTACTGCAATAGGGACAGTACAGACAAATTCGTGGAAACTAGGCTTCAGTAGGTCAGCTGCTTACTCTCAGTGGACCATGAAAAAGTTTTACTTATATAGTCTATCCTGTTAGACAGGTGTATACAGCTGCTATACTTCAAAAAAGAGTAACTTTTTAAAAAATGCCTTTTCTTTCAGGAAGATTTGAAGGCACATCTGGTGGAAAAGAAAAAGATGGCACAGAACAAATTGATAAATGTCTACGCTATAAGGACAGAAGGTTTTTTAATGCTCAATTTAATAGTCATATTTCTAAAAACCATGACATGAAGGAAAGAGTTCCTACAAAACACATGACTACATGGCTACAGTCGAAGTAGTCATGTAGTTTGTGATGCTCCAACAATTCCAAAGAAAAATAATTCTAGCAAGAAATCTGTGCTATGGAGTTGACATTATTATGTTTAATTTATATAAAAGCAATTTCAAATTAGTCATATTACAAATCCCTGTAAGAGAGAGTGCTAAAACTGAATTTATTTGTATTTTAAATTTGCATCTTTCACATCTGCTCACCCATATATATAATGACACAATCCATGCACAACTAACTTCACTTGATAAATGTTTATACGTTAGTTTTCTTTTCACATTTCCTGTGGAACTAGGCCACACCTACCAAACACTGTTAAAACCCAACACTCATGCAAAATTGTTCCTTCAGAGAGTTCTGCACTATTCCAGTCATAGTGTATTTAGATACTAGTTCATCTTCACAAAGGCACTGTAGTTTGAATACTGTTAACCCTTTTTTCTTTTCATGCACAGAAGTGAGGTAGAGACGTGAAGAATAAGACTACTAATCTTAAACATAAACATTAGGTATAAAACAAACTCAAGCCACAAGAACTTACCACTCTGCACGCTAAAGCTCAGCTACCAAAGATTATTTCAGTCAGCACCCTTAGCATTTAGGTGCTACGCAAATCTAGCCACAAGTGTCTAATGCTGTACAGCACATTCTGTGACCAGATGGAAACAGCTTGCTGTAATATTTAATTTAGTGGCAAAAGCAGTACAGAACTCAAGTCTTGAAAATTTCATTCAGCTTTTTTAAAGCCAGAAATAATCTCATTTTATAATTCAAATCTGACACACTATTCAGTATTTGCAAAATATAAGTAGCAACAGAAATGCCATAAGCAATTGCTTTTCTAAGACAGTTCTGCTCCAGCCTGAGAGAAGACTCAGTCTCATTCACAGATAGGGATGTAATAATTTTGTCATGAGGAAATTGTAACATGTTCACCTGACTCCTTCTTCTGGAATTTCCTAACTTTATCTCTAAACCTATAACATGAATACTTTTCCTTTTTATAATGCCCTCTAGCACGTACAAAGCTGTCTGCACACAGAGACAAACCTACCGCAGTTTCAGCCAGTCTGTGGGTTTCAAATATTCAGGTCTGCCATTTCAGCTAATGGAATAACTCTTATCGTGCAGCGTTATTGTGCAGCAAGAAAAATGTGAAGGCTCAGGTTTAATTCTCAGCTTACTAGGAAAGCAAGTTCAACCCTTCTGTCACATTCTTCTCCCACTGTCTTTAGCCCACTCAATCTTCAATCAGCCCCTCGTCCTCACACAGATGAGGGCAAACAGTATGCTCAGTTCAGACACAATCTTATTTGGTCATCACAGCTTAACGTGACTATGAACACTGAGATCAACAGCTTCAGAAGCACACAGTGGGGCAAAACCTTGTTTTCCATTCCCTCCCTTCATTCCTCAAAGAAGAAAAGAGGAGGAAAAACATCTGCTCTTCTAAGCAACAGAAAACAGAATTATTATAATGTTAAGTTTTTTTTTAAAAACTTGAAGGTAGGAAATAGGACATTTTCTTTTTCATATATGTATATGTCATATGATATATCCTATCATATATATCTAAATATATATTGGTGAATGGAGTTCAATCCAGTTGGCAGCCGGTCACGAGCGGTGTTCCCCAGGGCTCAGTTTTGGGGCCAGTTCTGTTCAATATCTTTATCAATGATCTGGACGAGGGGATCGAGTGCACCCTCAGTAAGTTTGCAGACAACACCAAGTTGGGCGGCAGTGTTGATCTGCTCGAGGGTAGGAAGGCTCTGCAGAGGGACCTGGACAGGCTGGATCGATGGGCCAAGGCCAACTGTATGAGATTCAACAAGGCCAAGTGCCGGGTCCTGCACTTCGGCCATAACAACCCCATGCAGCGCTACAGGCTTGGGGAAGAGTGGCTGGAAAGCTGCCTGGCGGAAAAGGACCTGGGGGTGCTGGTTGACAGCCGGCTGAACATGAGCCGG
>NW_008824791.1:3113829-3131810 GCF_000699105.1 Pygoscelis adeliae
CCAGGGAAGTGGTTGAGTCACCATCCCTGGAAGTATTTAAAAGACGTGTAGATGAGGCGCTTAGGGACATGGTTTAGTGGGCATGGTGGTGTTGGGTTGACGGTTGGACTCAATGATCTTGGAGGTCTCTTCCAACCTTAATGATTCTATGATTCTATGATTCTAAATGCACTTTGAACATTCAGTCCTACAAGCTCATACATGCTTGATGGTTATAAAGCCATCAGATTAGTGACAGCAGTGAAAGACAAAGTGAGAAATTTACAAGCGTGTACTGGAATAAATATAAGGTTAGACATGCAGTACCCATTTTATTCCTTCAGGCATGCTTCTTTAATTATATGATTACATACTTTATTCTTGGAGAATGTATTCAGTTTGCCACTTGAATGTCAGGTAGTGGGAAAAAATACAGGTAATTATCATTTTAATCATCATTCTTCAAGTGATTAACTTTTACTTAATGAAAATATTCCTGCAAATCTCTTCCAGACTCCCATTTTGTTCGCTACACATGGTCTGCTGTCCCCAGTAAGGGTTCAAATGATCTCTCTGTTATATAGGCACCCTTTTGGACTAACTCCATATTTTTGACACAGTACCTAATTTCAGCCAAAACTAAGGCATCTCCCTACAGAAACCTTCAGGTGATTTGTCTTTATCCCAACTCCATTCACATAACAAAAATACTGCTCTAAAATAAATTACTGATAATGCAACAGAACGTACTTGAGAGATCAATTTAGAGAATGGATCCGTCTGTATTAGAGCAAAGCACCATCAGATAACGGTGCTCTGAATTTTCTTGGAGATCCGGTACAGTGATAGGAACTCCATTCGCTTCTGCCAATAGTTTTGCTCAAGCCCCAGAGTGGACAAACAAGCCTGAAGCAGAAGGGTACCTAGGGACATTTTCTCTGGACTTAACTTTTATGGTCTACCAATGGCTGTTCTATGTACTCCTCCAAAGTCAAAATAAGTAATCTGTAACAACCACTACTCCTCATTTTACTTTATTTTGGTATAGCTACCATTTTACTTTTCAGAAAAGAACCATGAGCAACTCCTGCTCACTTCCCACAATGTACAGAATTATCACATAGATGATTTATTATGGGAACAATAACTAATAAAAAGTCTTCAGTCCAAATTAAACTAAGTCAAATTAATACTTCAATAACCAACGCTCTCCCATCAATTTACAGTAGGACAACGACTCTAAGTTCAAAGCAATTCATTATATTAACCTGATAATTTCTTGTGTAGGGATGGGAAAATACATTAGCATGTTCTGCTGGTCCCTAAACAGCATTTCACAATGAAATTAAACTATACATTAGCACAGTTTGACAGATTCATTATTTAGACTGATGCCAAACCTGGAATGTTGACACTTAATCTAGCATATATGAACGTGTTCCACAGTCAGAAAACTATTAATTCATAAAACTTGGCTAAAACATGCTTTCAAAGAAGAAATATGAAGGAAGGCACGTGTAGTTAGCACTTTTATCTCTCTAAAATCATGAAGATAATTGGAAAAGATTTCATCCCTCTGGGTAACAGACAACTCTTCTCTACTTTTCTTTGACCAGTTTATTTCTCAAGTACCAGGCAAGCAGGCGTCCATCTCTTCTCTTGAGAGACTATTCCACAGCACATCCCTCTAAGGGCAGGTTCAGTTCTCACTTGCACAGGTGTAAAGCTCCACTGCCAGCTGTAAGCCAGTGATGCATCACCCTGCAGGGGAAGGCTTCCTCCAGAGGACTGATTCAATCAGTATCTTTAGGATTGGACTCGTGATAGCAGCACAGTTTGAAGACACTGGCAACAACACACAACATCACACTAATTACAACTGTAATACATAGTTTCAGCACAAGGAAGAGAGTGCTTATCTTAAGAAACCTCTTTTCTGTTCTGAACTAGCTTTATTAATATAATAAAAAGGAAGTTTATGTGATTATTACTAATTACAGTACCACATATTCTGAAACTAAAAACAAAATAAAAGAAACACAACAAACCCACAGAATCCAAACCTCTGCTTTATATTTTCCACAAATAAGGTAGAAGTGGCATACTAAGTTTCCCTCTTTATGTACAAATTCTAAACATTCTTTTTCTGACAAAAGGCACAATGCCAAAAAACAGTGACAAACTCAGGGGTGCTATTTTCAATATGAAAATAACAGTCACCAAACCATTCACAACAGAGGTGTGAATTTGTTTTTTGGGCCAGATACACAAAGATCTGCTCATCTGAGTCTATACTTCTTATGATCCACTGAACTGCAGATAAGTATGGGCATTTGTGCACACAGCTTAATATTGCTTAGGAAAGAGTACCACAATATAGAAACAAAAACATTCAGTAATGGACTATACATTTAATTCTAAGTCTTGACTTTCACAGAAGTTACTTTTTTTTTTTCATCTGAGAAACGTTAAAATACCTTATGGCTATTGATATTATAATATGCATAAAATTCTCATCTGCTGTTTGGCTTATGACATTGTATGCCTAATACTATTATATATTTATTTATAAGTTTATATCTATATTCCAGCAAATGTTACAGTGGATATTTTAATTACCAATATAAATATTGAATCACTTTTTAATCTTCCTAAGCTCTTGGCCTGCATGATACTTTGTTGCAATGAATTGCACAGGTTAATTATGTACTGCATAAAGACATATTTGCAAGCGTCAAATTTATATGTTTTGCTTGAAATTCATTTCAAGTTAACACTGCATGCACCTTTCCCCCACAATTACTGATAGCAACTTCTATTAGATATCTGCTTTCTCTTTGGACCCAATTAAAACACCTCTGTTTCTTGAGGATTTCTCTATTGTTTTCATATTCAGCTAGCCTCAATGTTATCTGCAGAAAATAAATGAGAACTTTTAGATGTGTTGACCAACTTCTTAATTACAGACCTGCTTTATGATTGTTTAATAATGAAAAGTAAAATTCCATATAGGAAATTAAAAAAATTATGTGTAAAAGGGGAAAAAAATAAACCTATTCTTTAAAAGAAATTAAACAAACTGACCTCCATTTATTATTATCAAATAACCAGAGAAAGTGGATAAAAGTTTTGAATTGTAGTGTTCAAAAATTCTTGTGCTCTGCCTGATGACAGCTAGAAATCTGAAACAGCCTCTTGAAGATACGTTTCTGAAAACTGTTCTAAACATAACATTTTTCTTTTAATTCAAAACATGTCACTGACCAGAAGTTACAAAGCCTTTCAAGTATTTCTGTACTTACTAAACTACTCTGCCCCGTAAGAGCAAAAGGTGTCATTCTCGACCTTTGTTTGCTAAAGAAATTATCTTTTTCCTTTCTGGACCCTCGGTAGGCTGATCTCATGACTGCAGTGCTGGGGCGAGGTGCTGCGCTCACTGCAGGGCTCAGGGCAGGGGTTCAGGCACTCTCCAATCCACAGAGCGACGACAGACCATCTGCACATCAGCTGATATGGGCAGCTGTGTACTAAAAAGCAGAATTTAAAGTTGACAAGACAGCTAGCTCTCATCATGGTCAGCTTGCATCCAGGCTGGGAAAGGGGAGCACAGAGAGATGTGCATTACCACCACCAACTCTCAGCTGTCCTCCCGCAGGTAAGCCGTTCAACCATCTCCCCACTGCAAATACTTCAAAAAACTAATCTGAGCTTAGGACCATTTTTCTTCTTCATGATTAATCCCCTAGTGCAACATGATTCAGTGCAACTGTTAGCTGGACGCACCACTGCTTAAATCATTCAGTTGAAATTAATTTTAAAAATATTATAGTAGTTTATAACAATTTTCAAAGAGCTGTAAAATTACCTAGTCTCTACCACAGCCTCAAACTGAAACGGTAAATGATACTCAATGATACTGTAAATATCAGTGGTGTTTAAAAGAGGTGTCTGCACTGGTGTATACTATTGCTATTGAAGTATCTGACAAAGCAGTATATAGTACTGATTAAATGCTGTCTTCAGTTATGGAAGTGAAAAATCAATTGGACATTTGTGTAACTGGTGGCACTGTTTCAGCATCACAAATACTTGATGTCATGATTTTCTTGTTCTTCACACTAACTGCATTTAAAATACCAAACTAAATTCAGAGTGTCTTTCTTTCTCATAATGATAAATAAAATTCAGTCTTTCTCATAATGACGGCTGACAGGCTGCCCCCCAAATCTTTTAAAAATCTGGAATCAGAACTTGGTCTAACCTTTATCCCACAGTCACAATGAAACTTTCCACACTAAAGAGAAAGTTGTTTTGCGAAGACAGATTTTCTTCTTTTGAGGTAAGCTAATGACTGTGCAATAAACCCCAGTAAGACCTGAACTTCACTGGAAGCATCAGCATTTTCTTTCCTATAGCATAACTCACCCTCATCTTACCTCTATATTCACAGAACATCAATGCACTAAAATCGTGCAAAATCACACAAACTTTTCCCCCCTCCCCTGTATGGGCAAAAGAGGGTGCGATATCCTAAATCCAACAGTAATGATTCAAGTCACATCACCTAGTGTACTCCATGAATGCTGCCTGCTACTAGGCTATAACCACATGCCTGACAGAACAACGGCAGGCACATTAGGAAAACACCCCTTCCAGAAGGAAGGTGCCAAAGGCAGCTCATCCAACGCCTACGGGCACAAGGGGAATGTCTCACAACAAACCATTTCTGAACAAGTTCTCTGTTTAGGACCTCTATCTGGAGCCCCGTGGACTTCATTCTGCATTCCCTTCAACTCGAAGAGGCTTCTGCTTCAGTTTGCGGGCAGAGGAAATGGCAAAGTAAATTAAACTCTTCCAAGTTAACAGACTCAAAACGAAAATATCGGATGATTGCATTTTGTTTCACATCTAATCTGGTGATTACTTCAAGGGTTTTAATGTGGTTTTCTGTGGTAACAGATATCTCATAACAGAGTCAGAGCACTATTGAGACTGGGTTTTCATCAAAAATTAACTCTGGCCTATTTACCTACTCCAGTGTCCGTGTTGAAAGTGTGTGATGTTACACAGCCCTATAAGTCAATACCTACAGGGTGGTATATCTAACTATCTTGATTTTAATTGCTATCAGACTTTTACTCTGATTACTTATCCCAAACTTACCCAAACCCAAGGTTTTTCAGCTACACTTTAAATTAAGTGATTCAGATAAGGAATTAATTGCAATATAATTAGATACTTGTAGTCAGTTAAATACTAATCGAAGGCATTACTTGAAACAAAGTGCTACTGATTTTTCTAATGAAAAGGCAAACAAAAGACAAAAATATCAGGTTGTTTTTTTTTTTATTTAGGCAGCTACTTTGTACATTGCTCTGTGATCTTCTTCCTAAAAAGAACATTTTTATGGTATTTTCTCACTGAAGATGTCTACTGAAAGAGCACTGTGGATTTAAAATAATGGGTATCTTAAAGTTATAAAAATTATCTCTAAGGAAAGTACTTGCCCTGAAGAACTTTATGGAAATTAAACAGTACTATGATTATGAACTGTGAGAAGAAAAAATGTAGTAAAGATCTTCCAGTAAACAACTATATAGTATGCAATTTTCTCAGTGGAGCCTATTTTCTTAACTTTCTTAACCAAACACATGTAAAGAAGCAAATGTAATATTTTAATGGTACTGCACATGCTACCAACACAAGGACTGAAAATGAACATTTCACTTACCTCAGCTTTGCATTTGTACAAACTTACTTTTTATTAAAGACTTATTCCCAAAACGCACTGGCATATGAGAAAGCAGAATCTGAGTCTAGCGTGTTCATTAATTTAAAAATGTATCATCATGCCTTTCCTTGAAAGTTTCAATTATTTGTATGGCTGTAAAACACCTCAAAATTGAGACTGACAGATCTGTCTTCTGACAACTATTCCCTTAATTATCACATATTATAAAGTGTCCTCGATTTTCTCAATAACGCTGTAACTGAATAGCAAGTTTCTCACATCTTTAAAGTGAGAGCAGGAGGAAAAGGGACAATACTGCCACTTACAATATCTATGCATTCCTTTTACAGAAAAAGAAAAAAAGAGACAGATCTGAAAGAAAAGCAAAATACATTACTATATTAAAAAGGCAAGATTATTTCCTTTGGTATCACTCATTAAGTCATTCAAATGAATGACGTTATGCACCAAGTGTACCTCTGACAGCATTTGTCTTTTTCATCAATCACAAATAATATAAACTGCGTGTGTAATTTTCTTTGGCTTCGTATGTCAACGTAACAATAAAGAATTATTATAAATAATAAAGAAGTAAAAGACTCCTATTTTAATAGTACTTTTCCTGAATAGATATCAATATATTTTTTTTAAATACCTATAAAGATATTGTTACCATTTTGATAGACACAAAAAAAACAAGACAATGACAAGTGAAACAACTTAAATTTTACTCAACAGGCCAAGGATATATTCATACAGATCTGAAGTATTCTGAGAATTAATCTAGCACGCTAGTCACTAATTTACTTAACCACATTTCAGTGAAAGGACACTCTGGATTTATTGGTATATTGTGGCCCCGAATCCAACAATATTTTTTACACTCATAATTCCTTGTTATTTCTCTTAAGTCTATTTTTAAATTGAAAGTTCTTATTCATGTTAAGCTTACAGAATACAGACCTGTATCACAGCAGAATCTCATCTGGTTCAAAGTAATAAAGTACACCGCACCTCCGCAGAGTTAATTGCCTGCTACATCTGGTATTTCTTATCTAATATAAAGGCAAAAACAATTCCAAGACCAGTGTGCCTAATAACTAGTTTTTCCTTTTCAGCAGTCTCGTTTCAGTCAGCTTTGATTTTCTGCACATTATTAAAGAAAATAGTTACTCCAGCAGAAGGCACCTACAATTGCTTTTTGGATTTCATAAATGTGGAACTTTTCTTTTGAACTTCTTTCTGACCTGACATAAATCCATAAGCTTTCAACAGAATAGTACATAAAACGGAGTAAAAATCTGGATGAGCAGGCATCAATGGCTTACTGGAAGCACCCAGCTGCATACCTGTCTATACCAGCAATGTGCAGTGGGATGTCAGGGTTTCCAAAATCACAGCTTAATCATCAAACAGAAAAAGGACAGGAAGCCTACACTACACCAACATCAAGGGCCTTCTGCTATCAAGGCCACACTGGATCCTCCCGTGCCACAGATGAGGACAATCAAACTGAAGCAAACAGAGAGAGCTTTACAGGAAGCAGTGCTGGGATGAGTGGTGGG
Organism: Pygoscelis adeliae; assembly: GCF_000699105.1. NCBI lineage: Eukaryota > Metazoa > Chordata > Aves > Sphenisciformes > Spheniscidae > Pygoscelis > Pygoscelis adeliae. Next base: position 3,121,105 of record NW_008824791.1, read on the forward strand.
CAATATTTGGTACAGGTCTTTAAAAGAGTCAGAAAAAACTCCAAGTACACTAGAGTATCCAGCGGGGTGAGAAGCTGCACACTAGCATTGTAGAGAACTTCAGAGGCTGTAAGTTTTTGTCAAAGATACCTCTACACCCCTTTTCAGATACCTTGCATTACCAGACTGCAATGAAATTCTAAAGCTTTATTCTATTTCCCCCACTCATAAAAGATGTAGACATACCATTTATCTAAAAAAAAAAATCATTGTTTCTTCATGTTAGCAATCTTCAAGCATTAAAAAAAAAGATTCTGACTGTAAGGAAGTGAATTTTCTTCCAAATATGTCCAATATCAAATGACTAAAATTTCTATTAGCATATTTTTCCAGCATCTTTCCCATCATAGAAAGACAAGAGACAAAAAGTGTAATGGAGCAAACGTAATGTAAAATTCTTCACAGCACACTGCTTTCTAAGGAGCAGTATTTAAATGTTTTTAAAAACAAAGAATAATGAAATTGCCTTTCGGCCTCTTCCCTCCCACAAAGCACTCCAGAAATAACCCAAAACAGAGACACCTGAAACTGTATAAGGCCAAATGGAGAGAGAAAAAAAAAAAAACACACACCACAAAACACACGTTAAAAGTCTTCCTATTCTTATATTCTCAGAATCGCAGTTGTTGGGTGTCGCCTGGATACACCTCCAGCACCATTTAAAAACCAGTGCCGACTAAGGCACTGGCAAAAACCACTGACTTGAATCCTCCATGCTCCTGACAGACAAACAAAGCATTGCCCACAGGACACTTTTGTTCCAGATCACTACATCTAGACACAAAGAGAGAAGCCCAAGCTGACTGAAAACTTCATCAGGAAATCCTGGGGCCAGTCTCTGGTTTTGCTCTGTCCTTGTTCAATCAAGCCTTCGACAGCCTCTAAGAAATAAAGTTCAGGTCTTTAGCATCTGGTTCTGCTTGGCACCTAACTTCAAATCCTGAAGTCACCAGGACCACAGTTACCTCAGGAAACAGAAAAATTCTGCTTTCTTCCTCTCTTGTCCCTGCAACCAGGGTTAGGGATCCCTGTAAAGGGTTCAAAGAACACCCTACTCTCTGTTTGTTTGTTTTTTTTTTTACCCTCAACAGGTGACAAAACTATGAAAATTAATTTTAGTTTTCCTTTAAGTTGCCCTTTTCCCTTCTTCCAATGGGAAATTGGAGAAAAATACTGGTTGTGTTTTGTCAAAACACTTTGCCCTTTGTTCTATCAAACCCCTTTGAGAATTTATGTGAATGTCTGCTTTCAGAATGGTGGAAGGACAAGAACCAAAGCAGCAGACAGTATCATACAGAGTTTAAAACTGTGTCAAGTGCTGCCAGCAATGTATAAAATCACTTTTAAAAACTCAGTTAATTAACTATAGAATAATAGAACTTTTGTATTCATGTAACTCAATAACATTTTCATTTAAAATATTTATTAAGCATCCTTTGTGTTCATTTGCATTGAAAGATCTCAAAGAAAATTACAACAGTAATGTTTTCTCTAAATGATCCTCGCCCATTATGACTTATTGTAGCCTCTCTTTTACACATATGCTTACAATAAGGCCAATTTCTGGGAAGGTAATAAAAGAAGTGGTAAGGGACTTACTATCATTCTCCTGTGATACTTCTTCTCCCCAGACTATACACAAAGACTTCAGAAAAATGCAGCACACCACTCATTTTTATGTGGTGACTACTATCATAGTCATTTTAATGCAATCACATTATTTACCATCTGTTCTTTGTTTAGCCAAAATAGATTTCCTACATAGTTCATTTGGACACTTGAGACAAATAAGCTATTTATTCCCGTCAGTTTAATGTTTCAGCTACTAGAATTTTAAAAAGAAAATCTTTTCCACAACAAAATGTGTTCTCAGATATTCTCTAATGTAATATATTTCTGAATAATGGTACCTTGTTTTATTGCCACCTTTTAAAAGAGAAATTACTTATGTTCTTTCCTCTTTTTCAAGGTCTTCTATTATGATCTAAGAGCTTTAAAGATGCTTAGCGCTGCATTTCAAAATTAACTCTGAAAAACAACTTTTCCAACTTGACAAATTTCTTAGATTTGATTATTTGAGAAGAGAAACTGTCCTTACTACTAAGTATTAATCACATTAAAGGAGAATCAGGGCCCACTACCCAAGAAGCCGCGATAGAAAGGTTTTATGCAGCATATTTGATATGTGGATGAGAAGAGAGAAGCATTATAAATAAGGGGAACCTGATTTAACATTTTGCAATTTAAAACAATATTAAAAAAAACAATCAATGATTATGTAATTGAGGCAGCAGCGTGCTAACAGCAGGAAATGAGAGAGAAGGAACTCAACCCTGAGGCTTGACCGGAGCGTGGCCAGGAGTCTGTGCAAACAGCAGGGTAGCCAACAATTATGTCTGGTTTCTTACTAAAAACCTCAAGACAACCTTCTTTTAAAGCTGCAGCTAGAAGGGGGACTATTGTATTTCGAATAATAAATACAAATGAAAATAGCAGAAATGGAAAGGACTGACTAAAAATGAAAATATTTTCGCTGGATTCATCTTAAGATATTTCTATCTCTGGACACCAGATAATTTGTAACTTATGTTAAAAGGGTAGTATTATTTTCCATCACCACTTTATTATTTAACAGAACTGATTTATACATACACGTACTAAAATGTATGTCATACTACGGACGTCCCATTTTGCAGCATACAAAGTTGCTGATTAACATCATATATGGAATCCAAGTCTTGGACTCAGTGTACAATCATCTTGAAAAAGCAATTTCCCCTTTGCACACTTAGGTTTTGTCACAGCCAAACAGATGTGCTATAACTTGAGTACTTCTGAAGCTCAGATTGCTGCAATCCCTACCTTGTAACATTCAATCACCTCACTTGTCTAAAGAAACAGATAATACAATGCAACTCATACATACAAAAAGGTTCAGTATCACTCATGTTAACTATTACATATTAAAATGAGAATTAAAATGCAAGCTATCATCATTTTAAAACCTGCATGGATCAAGAAATATTGAGAATACATTGACAGTGTATCAAGTTTGTTCAGGCAAAACCTAGTGTTGAGTAAACAAGAGGCCAAGAGACAAGCCTATATGCACTTCTTTATAAGGATGAAAGAGTCCCAGTTTCTCTGAATTGACTTAAGTGCTTGCATACCCTGCAATTTACACCATACTGTCATTGCCCAATAGTTTTATAACATCAGATAAATGTCAGAGCTTTTTTGTTTTCTAAAGCAGAGACACACTGAATGGCAGAAGACAGATTCTGGGAGTGATCTTTGAGAAAGTCTGCAGAGATCTGATACTTGGCCTTATATGAGTGATTCTAGTTCCCTGTACCATTTTATTAGTATTGAAAAAATGCAAAGATGATATAAAGTTTCTTGATTTATCAATCTCTTACCCAATTATTAGGAGCAATATCACTCAAGACTCATTTTTAATCTTCAGGTCTATGGGTTTTGACTTATGTTTTGTTTGTTTTGCTTGCTTGAGCTAGTGTTGTAACTATGTTGTAAACTATTCACTTTCCTTCAAAGCAATTTAAGTTGTATTGTTAGAACCATTAAGACGGATATTTAGCAATTACAGTATGAAACTGGTTTATACTAACAGAGCTTCATTATAGCAGACAGATGGTTGGTAGACCAAATTCCAGTTTCGATTATACCTTTCTTACTCAGTTTCTTAAGCAAATTCCACTGAATGTTAAGTTTTTTATTAAATAGTTTACCCCAGATTTTTGAAATGTTACTAAACTGAGGTAAACTCAGCTGAGAAAGAAAATAATTGCCATAACTTGTCCTCACACTTCTGTCCTCTACACTTGTCTACACATACAAAGTTTATTGTCAGGATATACCATATTTTGCCATTGAAAAATGCCAAAACCTAATCGATAAATTATAAGCTTCAGGTTTGGAGTACTGACAACCTACTGAAGTACCCAGGTCTAGAACTCACCCTCTGACTCACTGATATCTGCTCCTTGTAGGTATTTAGCCCACAACATCAACCCAAACACATCTTGTATGCACCATAATCCTCAAAAGACCTCACAGTATGCTTAAATATTAAGGCACACAACAAAAAGTAAATGAAGAAAAATCAAACATCACAAACTAATGTGGGAGAGATTAAGAGAATACACTGTACCTTTCCCTTCGTTTTACAAATATATAAACTGAAAGTTGCACAGATGACCACAATCTGCAGGAGAGTCAAAAAGTCCCAAGCCAAGGAGGCAGACAAAACGTGACAATAGTGCAAAATACAGCATAGCACTTCATTCTGCAGGTCATCAGGACCACTTCTGTCCCCTCCCAGCTTTTTGTCCATCCTCAGCCTACTCCTTGGCAGGGCAGGGTGAGAAGCAGAAAAGGCCTTGGCACTACTTAGGCACTGCTCAGCAATAACTAAAAACATCCCTGTTATCAACACTCTTTTCATCACAAATCCAAAACATAGCACCAAACCAGCTACCATGAAGAAAATTAACTCTATCCCAGCCAAAACCAGTACAGCTTCAAATCACATTTCAAAGCTTTTGTCTCTGGCTTAGAAGACAGTAGTGGTATGTCTACAATTAGTCCCTATAGAGGGCCATAAGTTTTCACTATTACTGTTTTGGTTTGGTTTTTTGGTGGGGGTTTTTTGGTTTTGTTTTTTTTTTCTTTTTTTCACATAATAAAAGAGAAGATTCCTTAGATGTAAATATTGCAGTATCCTGCTTTTGATGACTAAGTTTGGGTTAACAGATTGACAGTGGAAAAGTCTTAGAAGAAAAGATAACGCCCATGATATCTGAGAGATTTGAGAGCTCTAAGCCTGGAAGCACTATAGTTAGTATTACCTGTATTACTGAAATTAGGTCCAGCTCCCAATATAGCTTGCCAAATGCCAAAATATGACTCTAGCAGTCATACAATTTTCTGCAGCACTTACCTTTGTAGTGCAGCGCACAAGAAGAGCAGCAGACAAAATGGAGGATTACGCAAACAACGTTTTCTTTATATGGAGCTAACGAATTAGTTCCAAGAGACGCTAAATCACCAGAGCATATTTGCTGGAGAAAATTCTCCTTCAGCTTGTCTCATCTTCTCTTCCATCCACACAATAGCACAACTTTTCCTGTTCCTTTCTCTCAGAACCACAGTATTTCCAAAAGTGATAGCTGGGGGGGGGGGGGGGGGGGAGGGACACAAAAAAAAATGTGCAAAAAGGGTGAGTGGGGGGGGGGGGGGGTGGCAGAAGGAACAAACCTTTCTGCAGAAAATATGAAACTTTAAATAGCTGCTTGCTTCTCTAAAAGCAAAGTGCAAAGTGCATTTACTCTAAAAATAAGAATTATGTCATAAATAGTATTTAACACAAAAAATTTTTCCTAGTATATCACTGAAATAGGCATCAGAAATTTAAGAACATATAAATACACATAATTTATTTCATTACAGCTATAGTATATGTTAGAAATATATGGAGGGTTTATTTTAGACACCTAAGGTATCTGCAGTCCCCTTCCTACCTGTCTTCCCATTAATGCCATCCCCAGCTCTTCTCCACTAGAGGCACTTATTTCTTTCTATTAGCTACACAAACAACAGCAGCTCTGACCTTTAATCCTTTGAATCACAACTAGTAGGAGAAGCCAGAGTTCCTGATGTAGTAAAGGGAACACATGTATCTACCTGGCCGAGGAACAGGGAAAAGTTACATGTCTAAAGCATTGTGAAATGGGTAGCTTGAGTACCAGTGCATGAACTAGGCATGTTTTATGCTTATTAGTAACTCCCTACTAAGAGAAGGTGAAAATTCAAAGCACTGATTCCATTTTCATTGCTTTATTCATACTTGTAGATGAAAGTACTACACACATTCAAATCAGGAACTAAACCAGATTTATTTACTCATTTAATTTCAGCTTTTAGACCCATCCTCCTCTTCACTTCCGCTCTAACAAACTTCCCTTACCCCCAAGTGCCAACTCACTTTCTTGGAATAGATGAGTTCAACAATTCTGCTAATCTAAGAGATTAAATATATCCATTACCTATCTTCATATACAGAGTATGTACACATTTTATCATATTTTGAGAAGCCGTTGCCTCAATCTGCTTTAAGAATTACATTTCAAATTATCAACTGTTATAAGCCATGCAGGGAGGAGCTTTAAGTACTGAGTAATAACAAACTGGCCCATAGATAACAGGACGTTTCACTAACCCACTGTGGGGGCAAGACTAACAGGATTCATTATATATCATATTTCTGTCATCTTGCTAGGTAGCACCTATTATTTTACTTCATAATTGAATTTATTCAAGTCATAACGTTAATCCCATCATCAAAACACCTAAAAACACTCTGATAACTATGGCCCTATCAACATTTAGCTCATGTTCCCAAGTTATATTATAGCAATTGACAGCAAGAAGTCTTAAGTAGAGAGCAGGGTTGGTTGTTTAAATAGAAACTTAATGAATGTATACTTGGGAAGCAATGAAATAATTTTTCTGGCTACACCAACCATTAAAGTAGCAGATACTAACAAAAAACCTAGCGTGATACAGTTTTTGGGTTTTTTTATAATCATTCATTACACTTTGGGGGTAGGGGAGAAGTATGTGCTGTTTAAAACGATGCAGATTTTTGGTTGGTACAAAAGACACTAGAGACTGAAAACTTTTAAATTATTTAACAGCACATATTATTACATAAACTATTGTTTGACATATTATTCATTTTTACCAGTTTAATGGAAAAAATAAATTGGTAATATGAAGACCTGCAAAGAATCACAAACTGTTACTACAGAATGTTGCACACAGAATATCTAAACACACATTCTAACAACTGAATCCCAAGTCACAGTGAATTCAGAGTAGCAGCTATATGCACACTTGCACAGCTGCTCAGGTATGAAAAAGAAAATGCATGTTTTGAAAAATTACAGTGATGTGTAGGGATGTTTCTGCATTGCCACCTCTTTGCGCTGGCATGAAAAGTAGAAATAGCTCACTAATTAAAGTGTCTCTAAGTCAATATTACCCCTTTTTCAGGCATATATGTGTGTGTGTATAAATGTATGAAAAAATATTCATCCAACTCTCCATATGGGAAATGAAAAACACTGTAAGGTTAGAGATAGGAAAATGCTAAAGAATACGCACAAAGTATGAGGTTCCTAATCTGAAAAGCTACAATACTGTGTTCTGAAGGAGAAAGAAACTACATAATACATTCATGCTAAAGCTATGGAATTACAGAAGAATCAATCTGTTTCTCAAGGTATTTGAAGATTACTGTACTACAAAAAATACAACAGTAATGCACTCACAGGCAAATGTTACTTTCCAACAGATGCATAACTCTGAGAAAGAAAAAAAAAAAGCTATGACTGAGTCCCGTATAGAACAGAGATAGTGAATGATAAGGGTGTTTTCCCAAAAATTGAGTCAACAGCACTTACTGCTGTACAATGAAAATAAAGGAGGGCAGAGGATGGGGAGAGAAAAATCGGCAAATCAAAGTAATACTCTACTGTTAAAATTGAATTTTAGTTGGGTAAATATTGCTTTTAGCAGTCATTTTTGTGCAATCAAGATATTTTACAATCATCCAAGCCATAGCTGCTTCTCTTCATGAATCTCTGAAGCAGTAATTCTAAGCTACAGTCAATGTAAAAGTATGTCTTTTATCTCAATAAGCATTCCACAAGAAAAGTACAAACTCATTCTAGTTATTCATAAAATTCCATGATGACAGACATTGCCTGGAACCTCAAAACCCTACCACAGTTGATGTTCTACCAGTTATCAAGCTGACCAAAAGGTGGATTAATAAAACACGTTTCATCATAGAATCCTTAAGGGACCAATGTTAAGCTACTATATCCATTAATTAGTTAATGATTGAGAAGATTTAACTGACCTTTGTTTAATCAACAAAATGATATTGTAAACTGTTACTCAGAAGGAAACAGGAATTGGGCTGGTGGGATAAAAAGGTCGTTGGGCTTCATTGTTTAGTACCTTGGTAACTTCATGGGATTTAAATTTCCTGTACTTTTCTAAAACCACAGGTTCAGGAAGCCACATACAGAATAAGTAGTCATTTCAAGATTTAAAACAGGAGAAACCTTAAAGTGAGGCATCAGCTTGGTCAATGACACTTTCTCCTTATTTGAAAAGGAGATTTAGTACCAGCTACTCAGATTGAGAGCAGCCCTGCCAAGAAGGACTTGGGAGCACTGGTGGATGAAAAGCTGGACGTGAGCCAGCAATGTGCGCTCACAGCCCAGAAGGCCAACCGTACCCTGGGCTGCATCCAAAGAAGCGTGGCCAGCACGTCGAGGGAGGTGATTCTGCCCCTCTACTCTGCTCTGGTGAGACCCCACCTGGAGGACTGCGTCCAGCTCTGGGGTCCCCAGCACAAGAAAGACACGGACCTGTTGGAGCAGGTCCAGAGGAGGGCCACAAAAATGATCAGGGGGATGGAACACCTGTCCTATGAGGAAAGACTGAGAGACTTGGGGTTGTTCAGCCTAGAGAAGAGGAGGCTTTGGGGAGACCTTAGTGCAGCCTATCAGTACTTCAAGGGGGCTTATAAAAAAGATGGGGACAGACTTCTTAGCAGGGCCTGTTGTGACAGGACAAGGGGGAATGGCTTTAAACTAAAGGGGGGTAGTTTTAGATGAGATATAAGGAAGAAATGTTTTATGCTGAGGGTGGTGAAACACTGGCACAGGTTTCCCAGAGAGGTGGTAGATGCCCCATCCCTGGAAACATTCAAGGTCATGTCTCTGCCTGTGGCGGGGGGGGTGGGCTAGATGACCTTTAGAGGTCCCTTCCAACCCAAACTATTCTATAATTCTATGATTCTATGATCATGACAAATTGCTGGGACTGAGAGAATTTGGAAAGTTATTTATGCCAGCTTTGCTAGCTATTGGCAGAAGGACACTTATCGCCAGTGTGACATCTTTGAGGGATTTCACAAGATTCTTGTGGGGAAAAAAATCCTCATATATATCTATCCTATTTATAATTGGCAATAGGTACTTGCTCCTGCCTGGATAAAAAAGCCAAGGTGGTATAAATGACCCCAATTTAATTTCTGATTTCAAAGGCAAGCTCCTTTTTTTTTTTTTTTTTTTTAAGGAACATGAACTCAGTTTTCGAAGTGATCAATCAATGTGGGTGCCTGTGTTCTTACTGTTCTAGAAGTATCTTAAATGGAGCAGCCAAAAAAACTGTAAACACCCTTTTGAGAATTCAGGCTTAGAAATTTATGAACTTATGAAGATGAATTCATATCTTCATATGAAGATGAAGACCCTTCCAACCCAAACTATTCTATGATTCTATTATACTCAACTGTTTTATAATAATAGAATCTCTCTTACATGAGAAATATATCCATCTCTACAAAAAGGAATTAAAATTCACTGAAAATAAACATCTTTGAGGTGATGATGAAAATAAGAAATGCAATACCTTTTTGAGTTCTGTGTGACTTTAGAAACTTGCAAACATTATGCTCTTGTTCTGTCCATCAAGACCAGTTTAATATCTCACTAACATTTGCCTACTGAAACATTTTCTATAGCTGACATTTTCTCAAACACCAAGAACCTTGGTGGTGACACAGTTTCTCAGCCATGATTGTAATAGGTTGACACAGCTGCTGCCATTTACAGATAATAAGTATAATCTACTGTTATGATAAGAGAGCATGTGCTTGAACTGGAGATCTCCTGAGCATGCAGAAAGAAAAGAAGTTTCTTAAAATTAGTAATTCCTTTTCAGAGGAACTTTCAATTTCAAGCATTTGCCACACTTCTATTTCAAACACACAATGCAGAGTTAAGGCACAGTGGGAAAATAACATCTAATCCTTGTATGGCTTACTCAGAAACACAGACAGACTTAACAGGGGATGTTAGCAAAGCAAGAAATGTGATTAAAGTATATTTCTCAGTTCATGAACTTCAGTTTACAAAAGCACAATAAAAACTCAAAAGTCAAACTGTTCAGAAGTTGAAATGCTGCATTCCCTTGAAGGTTTTCTTTCCTAAGACCTTTCAGCAGTCCCAGTGGTTTGCAGGCAGTTCAGACAGTTTTAGTCTGAAGTAGATCATAAAATATGTCATATGCTTGTACCTATTCTAAAAATTGTAAGCCATTTGCCATGAGAAACGCTTCAGTGCTAGGCACTGTGAATACACACAGCAGAAGACACCTTTCACCCTAAGGAGCTTGCATCATTAACACACATACAGAGAAAACAGGTAAAGTATTCACCTAAAGATAAGGGCTGTGACATAAAGCTCCAGAGTCTTAAACAAGGTTCCATGGGAAGCTTCTGAAATTGATCTTGGGACCATGTGATTCCTTCCAATGCCTACCTTTTCTTACTGGCCAGATTGGTTTTGGAATACAGAATAGCTCTCACCCCGCTCCACCGCAAATCTTACTTAACTTTCTGCTCAAACTTCAGGGAAAGCTTCTGTAGTGCTTCTGCTCCGCTACTGCAAATCCAAATTTGAGCTGGGCAGCAAACAAAGCAAAAATTAAAACAAAGAGCAAAAATTTCAGTTAACTTGAGAAATGATACACACTCGCAGCAAAAAAGGCCAACGGCATCAGAACCT
>NW_008824791.1:3131822-3132322 GCF_000699105.1 Pygoscelis adeliae
CGTTGTCAGCGTCCAGGGAGACAATCCATCCCTTCTGCTCCACACTGGTGAGGCCACATCTGGAGTCCAGCTCTGAGTTCCCCAGTACAAGAAAGATATAAACTTACTGGAGCCAGTCCAGTGCAAAGCCACAAAGATGAAGGAACTGAAGCATCCATCACATGAAGAAAGGCTGAGAGACCTGGGACTGTTGAGCCTGGAGAAGAGAAGGTTTTGGAGGATTGTGGTTGTGCTGGTTTTGTCTGGGGTAGAGTTAATTTTCTTCACAGTAGCTACTATGGGGCTATGTTTTGGATTTGTCCTGGAAACTGTTGATAACACAGGGAAGTTTTCGTCATTGCTGAGTAGTGCTTACACAGAGTCAAGGCCTTTTCTGCTTCTCACCCCACCCCACCAGCGAGCAGGCTGGGGGTGCACAAGGAGTTGGGAGGGGACACAGCCGGGACAGCTGACCCCAACTCACCAAAGGGGTGTTCCATACCATATGATGTCACGCTCAG
>NW_008824791.1:3132441-3133722 GCF_000699105.1 Pygoscelis adeliae
GGGAAGGAGTGAATGAATTCCTTGTTTTGCTTTGCTGGTGTGTGCAGCTTTTGCTTTACCTGTTAAACTGTCTTTATCTCAACCCATGATTTTTTTCACTTTCACCCTTCCAATTCTCTTCCCCCCATCCCGCTGAGGGGGGAGTGAGCAAGCAGCTGTGTGGTGCTTAGTTGCCGGCTGGGGTTAAACCATGACAGTGGTAACTGAGGGGAGGGAATGAAGACAGAGACAAGACTAGTGCCCAAGGATAGATCAAGAGGCAATGGGCACAAATTCAAACACCTGAGTAAGCCGTACAAGGAGTAGATGCTATTTTCTTACTGTGCCTTAACTCTGCATTGTGTGTTTGAAGTAGAAGTGTGACAAATGCTTGAAATTGAAAGTTCCTCTGAAAAGGAATTACTATTTTTTTAATAGTAATCACATAATTACATTTTTTTCCTTACATGCCCTTTTTCATTCTCTGCATAGGAGACACCTGCTCTGCAGATCATCTGGCACTGAGCAATTTGGTAAATTAATGATCAATTCCAGAAAACACAAGATGGCTGTGTATTTGCTCCTGAGCATTTCAAATTTATTCCTACCATTACCAGAAAGTAAAAACCATGGAATTATGCACTGTCTTCGACTTCTCTTTGATTACTCAACATACAACATGTTCACTTAAACTTTTTGCCAATACATGTGAATTTTACACGTTATTCAGGAAAAGAATAATCCAGAATGCTCAGGATTTAACACCTAACACAGGAGTAGGTACACCTAACACAAAAGCTCTAGCACAAAAAGTTCCTCTGATTGTTAGTTCCAGACACCTTTTACGTCAAAGAATATATTGTCAAGATTAATAAATCCAGCAAACTCCTCCTCCTGTTCTTCTCCTCATTGTCACTGTCAAGAAATATGCCCGTTATCCCTGTCACTGTCAGAAATGACATCTGGCTCTGTAGCAGCATATTTAGATCTTAGAGGATGTCACTGAATTGGGTTGAAGTGCCTCAGTGTTCACCTCTGAAAGTGCTGGCTCTTCTATGTGCGCAGTACTGAGACTGGTTTGCACACAGCGAGGAGCATTAGCTTGTCTGGTCTTGTGTGCCAAACGCACACTGAAGTGACGGCTGGTTAGATATCCAACAGTAATTACAACAAAGCTAGGCTAAAAGCTGCAGTTTTGACATCACAAAAGATGGGGATACTCCTTAGTGCTCAGAGCAACTTCTAGGCCTCCAAGCTCAACACCTCAAAACCATGCAATGACAAGTTTCTAATAAAATACAT
>NW_008824791.1:3133755-3139642 GCF_000699105.1 Pygoscelis adeliae
GGGGGGGAAGCAGGTACAAACAATGACTGGCCAAGCAGAAAGATGGTGAAATACAAGAGCAATTTCAAGTCCAATGAATCTTGAGGAACCTTCATAACAGGCAACTGTATCTTAATTTTTTTAAATTTCTTAAGTAACGCATTTGGAAACCGTTTACACATATCGACAGCGTGACATTTTTTATAAACAGTACTGTTATGGGGTATCTTTCCCTTTGATGCAGAAAACAGTTTATCTGATTACATTATAATACTAGAGATGTCAGAAAAAAGCACAAAGAACAAAACTTAAAGAGAGAAAAAAAATCTAAAAATGCGTGGTTTATCACTCCTACCATTCAAAGTAATGTTGCTCTTCAGTAATCTGAAGAGGAAGATATCAAGTACCTCTGGCTTTCTTGCACTGGAGAAGACACAAAACTCACACACTTATAACACTTAAAGTAGAAAGAATATCTTAATGCACAGCTACCAAATATAAATATCCTTTTTATAAAAAAAAGAAAACTTCCAAAACTGTGTTGTTCTATGCATTTCGGTATTTAACATTTTTTAGCCATATTCACTGAATCTACTGCATATTCACAGCACGTTACGTACATACATACTTTCTCACACCACACCTACAGTTTATACAGAGCTTTTGTTCCCTGAAAATTGCAGAAAAAGATGAAAGGTGATATTTATCTTGCTAAATAAAAGCATACTGTCTCAAAGAACTTTCCCTTTCCTGTGTGCATTTCTTCCAGCACAATGCCTACATCCACATATACGGCAACCTTACATACAATTGATCAAATAGCATGGGGTTTGGACTGATCCCTCCCGTCTCCTAATCAGTCAGAAGCAGCCCAGAGCTGTCTCTCACTCTGCCAGCTGAGGTACTGCTGTTTCTTTTCAGCGCTGAATTCCACAAGGATAACGATGCACGCATGGCGGCCCTCTTCCACAGGCTACTCTGCTTGCAGAACAGGAGGAAGAAGCCAAGAGGAGAATACATATGAAATTAGCACAGTCTGAAAGACTGGGAAGAAAAATCCAGAAGACAACAAGCACATCTGCTAAGTTGTTCTAAAGCCACAGCAGAACAACAGCAATGCTTTAGATACATCTTTCTCAACCTTTTCACCCAACGCTTCATTTCCGTCACCTCTTCATAATAAGTTTTGTGTTGGGGTTCAAACTAATCCTTCACACTTCACTTGCTGTTTATAGAGACTGCAACTGTAGCTTTACATCACAGTGAGCTGGCTCTTCCATTATAAACTTACTCTTTTTTTGGTTCAGCTAATTGTACAGGGGGAAATCATTCCAGATTGAAATAAGAAACACATGCACCTAGTTTTCCTTCCTAGTATTTGAAACATTTACAGATGATTAATTTTTGTTCAGCAGTACTGTGTGTCTATCACAGACTGGTGTTTGACAACAAATCAAATCCAGCTTTGGAGTTCCAAGTACCGAAAGAAAAACTCTGGTTATACAGCACAAACCACGCATCTGCTGTAAGCTCGACTGCTGTTTCACACTCACACAAAAATAGCAATTTCTTTCATACTCACTAAAAATACCTACAATTTATGTAGGTACTAACAGCCTTCATGCTATTGTCTGTTCTCCCACAGTCAGCCAAAATCTGGCAAAAAGCACAGAGAGCAAAACCCCCAAGGGAAGTTTCCACATAATTTGACAGAAAAGTGATGGTACGTGCATGCCTAACACGGATCAAAGCTGTACCACCATGTGGTAGGGTGATGCACACATTGCAATGATTATGGAACAACAACCTAGAAGTCACTTTGCCCCCCCCCAACTAATCAATTATCCCTAAGGAAAAGAAATATTTCTTTTATTCTCTGTAATCCAGAACAGAAGGTGGAAGATAGCAAAATTTGAAGACAGATAAAACATGACAATACTGGCAGGAAAATAATACTGTCAGTGCACAGAGCAACAGATCAAGAGGAACATACAAAACATTCTCCTCATGTTCCTGAAGTTTTTAAGCTTTCCATTGACCAAAGTAATGCCTCTCAGTCAGCAAAATGAGAAAATAATCGGCATTGATGCAACAGGTATGTAATTTGTATGTATTAATTGTTAAAAAAATTACATAAAATATAAAAATCTCTATCCTACAAATGTAGTTCTATGATTTCAAGATACAGAAGTGTAACACCACGGGTCTGCATTTGCATGAAATGTCTGAATCCTGGATGTATCAAATGGATACTGAGGAAAATATTCCACATTTATGAAATTCCAACAGTTGTCCTTCACCTACTTTGAGTTTTCTCAGTTTCATGTTACTTATCTACTCAATACCAGCATCACTGTATTTAGATTTCTAAAAGGTCCATTTATTCAAAACTCCACTAGTGGTCTTATATTTACTCCTGTACATAGTCCGTTTTCACTTGATGAAAAGGAATGTGCAGGAAAACATACATATCCACTCTGGAATTAAAAATAAACAAGTAGTAAAAATCACCATTGGAATTTTTTTGTTTCAATATTAAATATATATGTGTGTCATGTATTTTCAGATTTCAAACCTTTCTTCAGAGGGTCTTAGGACAACAACATTGATTTTTTTTTTTTTTTCTCCACTGACTTTCCAATATAGCTCCCATATTAACAACAGCTGAAGCTATAGTCACACGTATATAACAGCAAGTGAAAACATGCTTTCTGATCTCCATTACTTCAGATAGTCCTCTGAACCTACTGCACCACTGTCAGCAATTACTTATGCAAAAGTGTAATAGAACATCAAAGTCTTAACTGATGCTCAGGAAGTCAAAAGATTTGGACATCAGTGGGAGAAAAAAAAAAACAACAAACAAAGTCCCTTACCAACACCTACCTTCAGACCTTAGAGAGTGCAAACAAATGCAGGCGTATCAACTCCACGCAATCAATGGGGAGCAAGGGTAATCACTCTCTGAACGTGGCAGATCGCAGAACCTGGTTTGAACATGCTGGTAGGACTGGTGCCATCATTTTGCACATGGTGCTGATCTACTGAATGTTGGCTCATTTGTTTCTTTCATGAATAAAGTCTCTGGTAATTTTTTATTTATTTATACTATTTGGTGAAATAAGAGACACCTCTTTATCGTGCTGTTCTTGCTGCATCCTATGAACCCAAGCAACTGGATTCCCTGTATCTTCTGGAATGCAAGCCAGGAAGTGTTCACATACTGAACCGTCTACCACATGGTGGCAACTGTTCACAGCCATTTTTCCAAGAAGAAATCTAATAGCACTATCAAGATTATTAAAAAAAAAAAAAAAAAATAGGAAGAGAAGTATCTTGATACTCCGGACTAGAGACTCTATCAGCTAGTGCACTGAAATAGGTAGGCTTCCAGGCAGCTATTTTATAATGATTTGTCTTCAGTAAGAAACTCTTCTGAGTTCAGATCACAGAAATGAGAAAAGGGTATGCTGAAAACTGAACATAAATTTGCTGTCAGCTTGAAAGAGGATGAGGACAGAGAAGTACAAGATCAAATCTTTGTCTTACTGCACGTCTATCCTAACTATTTTATCTCAGATACAGAAAAAAACCCACAGCAAATTACACAAATGTAAAATAATGTGTTAAAGATGTTTCTGTCCATTAGGAAGTGAAATCATGTATAAAATATATTATATTCTTGTGTTGCTTGAGTTTCATTATTAGACTGCTATAGCTCCTACGTAGTCACGTAATCAGCCAACTTGAAAACAGTTTTAACAAACCTTCAAAAATAAGGAGGATAGTTTTATTCATAGAAAATATTAGAAGCAACAAGCACAAAACTAAAGTCTTCAGCCTTTCCCAAAGACTATCAGAACTCTGAGAAAGGAGTCCTGCAATCCCCAATCACTAATAACAGATGAACTGATCATCTGACACAAGACTCCCCTCAATAGGGCAATCATTTGAGTGATTACAATAATCCTTACCCAGATCTCACATTTACAAGTTGAAAGATAGTCTCTAATCTAACACCTCTTGAAGCTAGAAGGATCGTATCAGACATCAGTAACAGAAGAGATGTTTCATGCAATAGCTTCTCAACTTTCCTGGGCACCAAAGGGGTCCATCTACAGCATTTCAAATTATTTTGCTGTGACTACCTATGGCTTTTCTATGCTTGTTCCTACAGTAAAGACCTGATTTTAGTCAGCCTAGGAATGTGTAAAGTCTCTTATACAGCTCAACCTGCATATTGGGGAAATTACAGGATTTGAACACTGCATGCCAGAATCTAAGTGCTGAATTCCCCAGCTGAGCAATGAAACATTCGCCAGCCATAAATTTAAGTCATCTGCAAGAAAAATAATGGGGGGGGGAAGTGATTAATGAACAGGTAGTGCTGTCAGGCAGAAATTGTGGCATTGGAACTACAGAACTGAGAGGAGGAGATAATTTTATTTAATCAGGAGAGCTCTTTGATCTGACACAGGATAGGGAGTACTTGTACACTAACAGTAATTGTTTTTCCTTCATTTAATGTAAGGGTGAAAAAATGAAGTCATGGAAGATCCAACACTAGGTCAGAAAATTTATAGGCTTGATAAGATTATTGACAGCATCCAGGCCTTTCATATTTCATGTTCTTACTGCTACACTTGCATTAACTGGATGTTAAAAAGCTCAATGTACAGAATACACAGCGAAACACAACAAACACAGGAAAACAGAAGCAAAGACTATCTTAAATAATTACTTTCTCAAGCACACCAGAAATATTTAAGACTAAGCCTGCAAAAAGAGCAAATTATTGTGGTAACAGCAATTCAAGACTGGCAGCTCAGAACCTAAAAAACAGAAATGATTTTTTTAAAAATCAAATTTCAGTAGAATTAACATAATTTTAACCCCTTTTCAACCTACCTTTCTCATAGCAATCAGCCCTTGGGTTACCCAGGTCCTGTCCAGTCTGGTGAGGATACTGAACACTGGTCAACTCTATTTAAAGCCTAGAGGAGTCAAAAATACCTTTGTCTTCAGATCAGGTCCTTGTTTTTGTTATGTGTGATTGACATTTGCTTTAGTTCAGGAGCTCAATCGCCTCTTCCCATCAATTTGCCTAGTGATGTTTTACAAACAGCAAGTTAGTTTGTTTACTTAGTTGCATAATCGTTAAAACATCTGTAAATAGGAACAGTAGTTCAGGCTTTAGTTTCACTTAAAACACAAAGTTGTGCACTCTGCACTGCAGCCCTCTACAGTAGCTTCCCTGCTCCCAGAGCTACGTTTAGAGAACAGGAGAATTTACGATTCTTTAAGGTGCGAGGCCATCACATGGGCAGAACCATCCAGGTGATTTCAGAGGAGCCAATATATCACTTCCCAAACAGAATTAATTTGGCTACTTCTATGAAATAATGAACATCAGTGATCATTAACTATATATACATATACACACACACACACACACACTCACATTTAACTCGACAAAATGAAAGCTTTGGGGCCTGCCTACTAACCCCCCAAAGAGCTTATACATTTGGTATAGATCACTATCAAGTAATGCCTTAAAACTTACACTGCATGAAGCTGCCCTTTTGTCTGTGCCTCCTTTCTCTCTCCTTCTCTCACACACCAAGGAAGACAAGGTAAGGGCAGCAGCAGCTCTTCCCCATTT
This sequence comes from Pygoscelis adeliae, assembly GCF_000699105.1. Taxonomy (NCBI): domain Eukaryota; kingdom Metazoa; phylum Chordata; class Aves; order Sphenisciformes; family Spheniscidae; genus Pygoscelis; species Pygoscelis adeliae. The sequence goes on from NW_008824791.1 coordinate 3,139,397, forward strand.
ACTTGCTGAACTCTGAAACAAACCCTTCTCCCTGTGTAGCGTCTACAGGTATTTCTAATAGTATTTCTACAAGTACGCCTACAAGTATCAAGGGTTTGTTAATGAAGTTATGCAGAGAACAGTTACGGCCTTTTTCTTTATGCCAAATAAGGTCACAGTGGTGTAGCCCAGTAAAAGTACAAGATTCTTTGCAGAAAACCTTGGTTTTCTCTTGTCAAATAAAACAAGAGAATTACAAAAGATTAT
>NW_008824791.1:3139682-3156407 GCF_000699105.1 Pygoscelis adeliae
GGGAGAGAGAGAGAGAGAGAGAATTAAAGAAAGGAAAATGAACTTATTTCCAGGACCAAAAACCATTCTGTACAATGTACTGCCGATATATTTTTAACCTTGACACTTTCATTAGTCTGTGACATATATTAAGTAACGATGAACAGCAGAACATGACATGATTAAATACTAGCAGTGCAGTATTAAACTCATTAGGTTATACTGCTAATACCACCCTCTGCAAGAACAAACTTGACTGGAATTTACATATTTTTTACACACTTCTGAATTCATCAGACCTGAGCCTTAACCCACATCTTCAGTATCAATGGAGCGACATCACTTAACACTACTTAAGGATATCAATGTAAAGCAATGTAGATCTGTACTGTAAAAATCAAGATACATTCATCAAAAAACTATATGCAAACATTAATCTCTAGTACAAAGATTAGACCTTCCCATATTGAAGGCATAACAGGAATACTAATGAATTAAGGAAAGACTTGGCAGATGGGCATTACTACCAGGAAACACCACCACCACCACATGCTATGCCCCTAACATTTTCACACTGTGATTCTTCCACTGCTTTCTGTTGCACTAGGAGATACTAAATTCTGAAAGCGACAAAAAGGTGAAACATGACGTTGTCTGCTATAGCATTATATCAACTATAACACACCTCAGTCCCTCCCTCTCTTATTCACAGCCGAAAGGAAAATGAAGTAGATAAAGCAGCAGCTCTTCCCATTTAGTTGTTCAACTCCAATACAAACCTCCTTCCTTGTGCAGCATCTATGGGTAATGTCTACCATTTCTTAATTAAATTATTTGGAGAAGAATCACATTGCTTTCCCTTGTGTCAAACAGGGCTAAATTGGAACAGCCTGGTAACAGTTAAGAGATCTCCTTCATAGCCCAAAGGAAGCTGGAGGACTGAAGACTACAAAATGTAATGACCTCAGGACAAATTTAGGAATACCTCTTGTCTCTGTTAGTCAGCCACTCTTCTACTTCAGTTCACTTTTATGCCTACTATACTTCTTCTGGCCCTTGTGTGAATATTGTCCGCAAAAGAGCTACCTTTAAAAAAGTTTGAAGAAAAATCTCCAGATTTTCTTTACTTTGATACTTCAAAAACACCCCTCTGATGGTTTCTCCAGGGAGATCACACATCCCCTTTATTCTTTTAAAATCCATAACCATCCTGTCACACATTACATCTGCTAATTAATAGTGAAACTTGACATTTGAGATCCGTAAAGTCATGCTACTAGGTATCTTGGTCATAGCAATAAAAACTAAGCTTTGTTTCCTTTTTTTTAAGAGGTGTAGTAGAAGGGAAGAAGAAGGAAGAAAGGCTTTGGAGATATTTTATTGAATAAGAACAATTTTTGTTTCATTTTTTTTAAACTATAAATTCTTTACTTCAGAAATTGAACTACAGAAGAGAACAATTTTACAATAACTGCATGCATTGATTCTGACTCTATTCTTTCTTCTTCCTGCACGTGATGTCTTTCTAAAAGATGCGAGTAAAATTTCATTCATTCTTTACCATAATATGCTTGCTTTATGTATGGCAGCTTCCTAATGAGCTGGCACATTAGTCAAATGCAATCAAGGTAATAACCTAATTCAGGTTTAAAATGTTATCAAGATGTTTTACAAATTGGCTCAGTATTTAACTATTCAGTAGACATTTATAAAGTACCTTTCATGATGAGAATCGCAAGGCATTGTACAAAGAGGAAAAAAAAAACAGAAATCCAGCAACAGAAGAGACTTCACAGTTCTGCCAAGCTGCCTGAAACACTTGAGATACTGGTTGTGTACTCATCTGGTTTTTCAACACAGCACAGAACTGCTGATCCAATACCCTGGGCAGAGAATTTCAAGCTCTAGAGAACAGATGACAAGGGCTCCAGCACCTGACATCTCCAATTTGCATTTGGAGATGATTAATAAATCCCAATCTATTAAATACATGGCACAGGATGACATGTGGAGGAAATGGAAGTTTAGCTCAGCAGGACTGAGGTCATGAAAGATCTTAAAGATTAAAAGTAAAATGTGACGTGAAAATTTTAGCAGAAGGCATGCATTTATGGAGTGACTGAAACATACTCCTCAACTGGGAATTGACCAGGAACACGAATGTGTTTAGTCCTCGAACTATTAAAAAAACTGCTGACTGCTAAGAGAAATCATTTATCCTTTTGTGTATACTGACTAAATCCCTTTAACCTAGGTAACAGCAGTTACCTAACTGTCTGCGAAATCAATTGCTGTTCCCCTTCAGACTCACAGGTGAAAGTGCATGAAGTGCAGAAAAGCTCTGCTGTTAAACTCATCAGCTGCCACTCTTGTTAACAACTGAAAGTGTACGAAGAGAAAACTCCTCTTTCACCATAAGAAATGGCCCATCAGGTTCAGTTTCAGGCACATTCAAAAAACATATTTCAGAATCTGAGTTTTAAGTCTGGAAATTAACATTCCTTGTAAAGCCAGATCAGTTATACAAATCCAGCCATTCTGATTCAGCTGCCTCTCACACTTCATTTCAAACAATGCCGTGGGGAGTGAAGATCAGTGCCACCTGTATATGACACTGGATGATGCTGAAAGGCACCCAAGTTTTTACTGTGACACCAGCATTGAGTAAAAGTTAGTATTATCCTCTGCAGCATTTTCACTAGCATGTTCTCTTTATGTCAGAGGTATAATTTTCCACTTTAATTCTAACTGGAGGCAGTGATAGATACCAGACTGAAAAATCTATTAAGGTTCTATATTAAATTACTTACCACATACTAACAGAATGGTGATATTTGGTCAGGATACAAATATTGCCCCACCTCTTGTTTTAATCATGGAGACCATAAACACCTACTTTAGAAATAAGATATTTAAGGTAAGCAAACAACTTCAGAATTCCCGAAGACTGCATTTTATGTTTGTTAGGTAGCTTATTGATCAGAAAACCAAACGTTGCAGCGTGCTGAGACAAATAATGTATCTGTACATGCCATTGGTATGAAGAGAAATAGTTATCCATTGCAATCATTGCAACCTCAAATCTCTCAAATACCTTTCTTTCCCCAGCGTTCTTCTGTGAGACTTTAATAATCTTTAATGAAGGTATAGAAAAAAGGTTTATCTTAAGAGATCAAAATGTTGCTTCCACATATTTTGTTTTCCTGATCATCTATTTTTTAGTTTCTTGTTTCATCTGAAATTATTTCATTCACTGACATTCACAAGCAAGATTAACATGAATATTTCCAATTTAATATTTAACTGTGTACATTTGTAATGATATATGGCTGTCATATAACAGCAGTAAGTTATCCAGGGATTGGGTCAATACCCAATGAATCAAATCGAAGACCTCCATTGATTCCGACCAGCTTTGGACCAGATTCTAGCAGAGATTTTACAACTTTTAAAATTCCTGGCTTCATTCTAATGCTGCTTACACAGTGTATTTAATATTAACGTTGCCTCTGGGGGAACTGCTTTTTGCAATGCCTTCCAAATTATGAAGCACTTTGAATCTTCGATAAAAATTATGGTTTTATAACAAAATAATTAGTCACTATAACATACAGAGCATTGGAAAAACAGGAAACTGAAAATTAAAAGTTAATTTTAAAGCCTTATATGCAGAACTAAAATTAAAATTGAGCTTAATAGATCAAATAATCCTCCTACCTGGGCAGGGAAAAAATCTACCACAGATTTTACAGGACTCTCCATAATAATGTTTTCACTAACTTCCTTTCTTTTTGCTTTCTTTTGTTACCAGCAAATATTAGATATATGAAGAGACAGTAGCTGTAAGAAAGTAACAGCTGAGCAGACACGAGGTGTTGTTCACAAACCTAGGTAAAATACGTTACTTTGTACTTTCACAGAGCCAAGAGTTTGGGTCATTCAGTCTAAAACTGTACTTTAACTTTTCTTCCCAACATAAACTTTTTCTTCCTTTGCACAACCAGGCATCACCTAGTTTGATAAATTCCATGATACCTTAATTATACCATATGCAGCTAGTATCTGTAGTGTTTTGAGACATGCTCGGCTAGTCAAAAATGCAGAATACATCTGGTTAGTAAAAACCTATTTTGTTTCACTGTTGTGTTAATAACTATAGTGCTAAAAGGAAAAGCTTAAGCAAAAATAGGTTCATACTTTTAGAGGACTACAAGTTCTGAAGAACCGTGCCCTTGCTAATTTTCAGATGTATCAGCTATTTGATCTGTTTCCCTTTCCCTGATTTGTTTTTTCATATACAACAATTCTAGTATAGATGAAAATAAATCATGCCTGAAACTTTTTTTTTGGGGGGGTGGGTGGGAGGAGAATACCAAAAGATAGTTGCAAAGATCTTAAGCTATTCCTTGAGAGTATGTTAAGACATTCACATGAATATTATCTGTGCAGAGTTGATTCATTTTCAAGACCCTTTACTAAATCTTGGCTGTAGGAGGTCAACATTGAGTTGAAACTTTAGGAAAACACCATGCATTTCTGTAAGAACATAGAAATATATTTGATAAAATTTAGAATCATCATCACTTATAAAGCTGTGAAAGGCTAAATTTAATCACAGAAACAACAATAAACATGCAATTAAATTTAATAGCCCAAGATTCCTACATGTGCCAAAATATTAGAAATGAGCCTCAAAAAGACTAATTTGGAGGAACCCATTCCTTAAAGAAAATCTTGCATTCTTTTACTCCTCCTTTTAAATATGTGCTGCAGCCGAATACCCCTTGAAGAAATTGGCTGAGTGGTGCTGAAGCCCTCAAAGTAAAGTTTAAGTCACACACAACCTTTGCATTGACCTTCTTCTTAGGAGTTAACGTAATCTCTAACAGTCAGGTACCAGCTTAACAATCCACTCAGTCCACTAGTAACTGCAACATTCCAGTTCAGCATGTGTGTAATTAAGGAAACAGCTAATTTTTATACACAGAATGACTAAGCTGTCAATGTAGCTTAGAAAGCTCTATAAAATAACCTGCTTTAAGTATTTAGTCACTTTCCAAGATGATGAGCATTATCTGACTCTTCAATTTGGATAAGGAACGAACTGTGCAGTTTTATATGTCCCATAATTGCATCACATAGCTAAAGACATCATAAACACCAAGTAATGTGACATTTGCCAGGTGTACTGTAAAAACCCTTATTTTGTAAATAACAGTACTGCATGCCTAGTAACTAACTATAAAACTAGTCTAAATTATCATCTTGCAAGTTGCTGTTGTTCTGGTTGCAGTTAATCATATATGTTCCTTTTTCATACCTTGTTCTTAATATGAATAATGCATAACTCCAGCACATAAATCCACGTGACTGCTTCTGTCATTCCAGTACCTTTCCTTTGTTTGGAGCCGGGGCTCTAGCTGTGTGTGAATAGCAAGCAAGCACCTACACACATAGAAATTCATAGGGATTCACATTCGGGAATGTAATGCAACATTGGTTTTCATTCCTTTTCACTTTTCATTGGTGTTCACCTAACACATGAAATAATATTTAAGTCAGAGCTGTAAAGCATTCTTATTTCCACATTGTAAAAATGTATTTTTATAAGCAGGTTTTACTCAAACTTCCCCCCCACCCCCCAATCTTCTGCAGTATCTGCCAAAAAGAAAATCCTTTTTTTTGTCATATGGCATCTTCCCTTCCATCTACCTACATGCCCCCAACACTCCAATAAACTCTGCCTGCACCAATTTCTTGTGAAGTGGAGCGAAAAAACAAACTTTGTCCTCTTTTTTAAATACTGGTTAATCTTGTGATCCATCACTAGCCACTTGCTTACTACCTCTGCTCTTAATAGCTCTGGTCCCAACAACTTACAGTATGGCCAAAGACTTGAACACAAGGGAGGAGAATCTTTCCTCCACCTTTCCCTTTGACAGAAGGTACGTCTGTTCTGGTGCCAGAACCTGGCTTGGACACACACATGTGGATCTTTGCTCCATTCTGCCTTTTCAGGTTGTTTCATTCATTGAATAGCCTGTGTCATAGCTCAAGCTGTGTAACACCTATGCTTGTTTTTGAGAATTAGCCACCCCTGGCATGACTAGGGACAAAACTGCAGGTCCCAGGGAATTGAGAGCTGAAATCCATCACTGTCTAAAACTCACTGACCCTAAAGTTATGTTACAGTATTTTCTGCACACCCAAACACAACAGGACTGAGCCCACGACAAATGTGTGTCTGAGTTTAACTCGCTGACAAAGCAACTCAGGGAAACACTGTTAGAAAGTCTCCAAGATTCATTAATTCTGACAGCCATCACAGCCCCAGCTTCAGTGGAAGACATTTTACAAATTCCAGAAGTCTTATTCTCATTCATAAGAAAGCATCTCTTAACAGACCTCATCTTCTTATCAACAAATAAAATATCCTCAACTGAAAGCAAAACGTCAGGGCTATGCTATTGTGCAGTACAACGCACGGTGGATTTTCTTCTAACAAGGTCAGAGAACCTGGATCTGAAAACGGAAGATGAACAAGTGGAACTCAACACAGGAGCTTTGTTTGCCTTTAGAAATAATGTGGGGTTTATTAAAAAAAAACAAGAAGTGAAAATTCTGTTGTTATTTTCCATCTGTGAATAAAGAAAAAGAATGAAAAATTACTTTAATGCTCATTTTCCTGCCCTAATGAATGCTAAAGTAGAATTACACTTTTGTGTTATTAGTCCAATGTTTAAATTGCAGCTATGGCTGCATTTTAATAATAAAGTAATCACTTTTCTCAAGATTAAGGAAAGTCTGTACAAATTCAAGTATGTCTAAAATGCAGGTGACAAATGAGCGAGCAAAGGCTGCATAAATGCTAATTTTAGTTTGCAGATTCTTCCTTTTCCCACTGCTATTAAAAAGGGAGGTGCAGAATTAGGTCTAAAGAAATACAAGACAGATATCAATAAATTAGAGCAAGTTAAGTTGAGGGCCACCAAGATGGTAAGTGAATTGAAGCACTTGACCAAGGATGAGAAGCTAAGGGAACTAGGCTTGTTTGTCCTGTAAAAGAGGTGCCTGAGGAGGGACCTGATAGCAGCTTTCCCACTCCGTGGGGACAGTAAGGCATTGGAGCAGTTGCCCATAGCGGTTGTGTAGTCTCCATCCTACCAGACAGTTTCTAGATCCAATTGAATCAAGCTGTAAGCAGCCTGGTTGGATCACATGGCTGAGCGGGAGGCTGGACTAGAAACCTCACAAGATAACCTCCTTCCACCTGAATTGTCCTATGATGTTATCATTCAAAAAGTTCTAGGAAGTTGAAGGACATCTCAGTTACGCATTCAAGGCTTTAGGCCAATTCAAGGTCATAGTTCCAGTGTATGGAATGGAACTTCAGCACGCTGGTTTCTTACAAAATTAAATGTTAAAACCAAATCATCAAACTTAAGGGCCAGAAGTCATGATCTTAACTTATTCCCCTTTTTATACACATACTGTAAAAACTAACATCATTTTTTAAAGTTGCAAAGCATCTGTAAATCCAGCAATACATGCAGTTTGGGTTCCAAATCCAAATTACTGCAACATCTGAACTCAAGTGAATTTCAAGAATAAACAGTAATTTCATCACATTATAATTCATTCCCTATGCAAAAAAAAAAAAAAAAAAAGGCACTACACCACCAAAACACAGAAAAAACAAAACCCAAAGGAGTACACCAAAACTAGGTTGCAATGACAGCTTTATAAACACTTGTCATGAGGCAGATTCAGAGTTCAGAATTAATTGCTAAGGCTGAACTTGCTTGCTATAAAACATCCTTATCTCTCCTTCCTCCTATAAAAATATAAAAGGCAGAACTGGCAGCAGGGTGTTACAAGTAACATTATCTTAGAAAACATTTGTCAAGAAAAAAAAAGTGTTTGCTGGTATAATACCAAAAGGAAAGAAGGACCAAAACAAACTTCTGGTTTTATAATGGAAGCATTCATTGATTCCTTTTTATGTTAGAATTAATAAATTAAAAATTCAGTATTTGAAAGACTAAGCCTCTGTCAGATTTTTTGGAGTTCAAAGGATTTCTTTATATTAATTTTGTTTTGGCAAAATTCATCAAAAGGAGCTAGAAAATATGCAGCTATTTGATAATGTAAAGAAAATTCAAGGAAGGAGAAAAATATATTAAGACTTTCTTGAGTTCATAAATATTTTTATTTTTACAGTACTTTTTAGTATTAATTTGTAAAATATCATGTACATATGAAAACATATGTTTTTATCTTTCATCAGCAAGTCTTTCCAATTCTTACTCTGCCAAGCCAAAGACTGATACTGGGGAAAAATATAACAGGGTAGGCATCCAACATGCCTACTAACCAACAAGTACCAGAGAGGCCTTAATAAGGCTGCAGTTAACATCCACAGGGTTTTTGTCCTTTGCCCAGCAAGGACATTTCAGAACACTTCCTTCATGATGCTTCAAACATATTTAACAATTTGTTGGTAATATTCAGTCTGTGCTATTCAGAGTACACTCTGTCATTTACCTCTTCAAGTGGGGAAAATAAGCAGTACCACATGGTTTGTGCCTGTAGTAAGAGTGAATTTCAAATTATAAACCATGAATATTCACAGTTTACAAAATACAGGAACAGAGTTACTAGGCAAAAGTACCGCATTAACATTTTTGCATTTGGTTTCTTGCCAAGTCCGATAAAGATAAAACAAAATTTTGTATTAATTATATCTTGGCAATCTCTGTCCATGTAATGGCTGCATTTTCAATCTGTAAATGTGTTATTAATTTGCATATAAACTACATTAGAAAATTTCAAATACTATTTGAGACTGCCTAATTTTCTCATTCATCAAAAGGTATAATCTCGTCTTCAGCATTTATTGGTTTTGAGGGATTTAAACATTTTATTGACATGTTTATTTTAAAGTAAAAGAATACTGTTATTTTCTAATTTACATTAACGTAACTACCATTTTAATGGTTTTGATCTGCCTGAAGCAAATGAGATAGCAACGTACAAGCTGCTATTTGTCTATCATGGAAACATGTGGAGTGGTTTATTTCAAAATGAAGTATCAGGTAAATTCGCAAAGCGGAACATAAAACCTGCCACAAATGGCCCTAATGCAAGTGCAAGAAAAACTGTAGTACATTAAATAAATCAAACACTGGAGAAAAAAAAAATGGTTTTCCCTTGTGTAACTATGGCCCAATCTTTACACTCTTAATAGCACTGTACAGAAATGAATCATAATGTATTTCTTCCCTTTCATGTTTTCAAAGAGAAAATCATTTTGGCTGATAACCAAACCACCGAGAACTAAGAAACAAATTAAGGTTTGCCTGCCTGACCTTTTAGAAGAGTAAAAGGAGTCCTTCACGTGAACTGTAACACATTTGAATTCAGCCCAAGTTATTACTGACTAACAGTTATTACCATGTGTTAGTGGTTTGGTACCCAAGCAAACTAATTCAGTAATCTCTGTTAAAATCCTTTTCTGACACATCAAAAAAAAAACAAAACAAAAAACAAAACAAAACAAAACATCATCACAACTCCACTTTTGCCTGCAACCTCAAAAAGTCTGGAGATGATAGGCCAAATTTTGTGAGACTAAATTCCTCACCCTGGAAGCAGTCACCAGGAAGAAGATCACAGCATGCCACAGGACAGTGCAGGGGTGTTTGCAGTGCTCACATCATGCCTGTTCTTGTTTCTTAGTCAAGATCAGTATCTGAGACTGAACCAACACTCATTAGCCCCAGTCCTAGTAGAAATTTTATGGTTCTATAATGCAGAAACACTGAAAACACTAGTGGAATTTGGGAACACTCTCATCTGGTGAACTGACATTTTGCATCAGCCTCCATTCTGCTTCCAAAGGTACATCTTTGGTTACTAACTGGAAATCAAATGATGAAGAAAATAGTCTAGTCTGGGTATCCTTAAAGAAAAAAAAAAAATTGAAACCCCTGACTCTTCACCATCCTCTGTTAAAAACATTTATTTCCATTATAGTTTCATCATACAGTGAGTCAAGAGTATTATACTCTTGACAACCCACTGCAGATGTCAAGCTAGAAAGGGACAACCCTGTATGCTAGATGGTCCTTTCTAAACCATCTGTCCCTCCTGAAAACTTCTCCTTCTATCCATGTAGTCAAACTGGATAACCTAATTTAGCTACATTTAGAGTGATCTCAAAATAGCTTCTTCCATTTCATGCTTGAAGTATTTCCATGCTTATTGGAGAATACCAGATACTGACTCTGCTAGCTCTTCTCAGTGGGACCTCTTGCAATGCTTCCTCATGAACTATAGAAAGTTACTGACTGGTCCAACAATACCAACAAGACTTTTGCTTCTCCTGCCAATGGTGACTATTTGGAAGTGGATAATTATGCACAAATAGATACAAAATGTATCTTATTTGCTTATATGGTCCACCATCTACACCATCTAAAGGTAAAGAGATGAGTGTCAGAGTGAAAACTATAAAAGCACTCCCATGAAGAGATACGATATACCTGAGCATAGATGATTACCCTTTTACCATGATTTCTATGAATAAGTGATCTCAGTGGCATTTCTTTTTTTGTATTTCTGGTCACTGAAGGGATAGGGCCTGACAGATCACTTCAGAAAAAGGTGGCAGTTGAGGTATTGGGAAAGGTATTCATACGAAAAGCCTAAATAAAATAGGTGACCTGAATTGACCTGTAGAGGAATGTAATTCTGCTCCAGTCACTTAAATACACCTACAGATATCAGCCTTCTAAGCTGGCTGCCAGAAACTGGCTACCAGGGATAACACCCTGATGACCATATGATCAACTTTACTAGTTCTCAAATGTTTAAGGAGATAGTCCCTATAAATCTGCTTGTAGTAAGTGCCTATATAGAGACAAGCTAATCCATAGTCGGTCATTAATTTGACTATATTTTGGTAAAGTAATTTCTGCTGTATTCCAAAACCAAAATGGAAGCATTCAGCTTATACTCTACACTTTCTAAATAGTGGCCTCAATATACTTTTAACTTAATTATGAATCAACTATATTTATTATTAGACTGATGATCAAAGCATACAGAAAGTGAAGAGACTGCTGTATAATTATTACCTTTGCAACTAGCTGAGTACCATTTTGATTTGGTATCTCTTTATGGCATGACAGCACAGCTTCATTTTTCTGAACTATACTTGCAAAATAAATTACTTTCTCCCTTCTCTTTCCCAATCCCTTCGCAGTCTGCCCAAGTTGACCATGAATTCCCAAAGTTAAGGGGGGGGGGGGGGGGGGGAAAAAAAAAAAAAATTTGGGGGGGGGAATAAGAAACAAATGAATTTTTACACCTGCTTTTTGTTGTTTTGATGTTGCTGAGATTCAGACATGCTGATTCAGCAAAATACAATGAAGTCAGATGATGCCCAAAGAAAATCAGAATCATATTTTTGAAACAATTTGTAACAGTTTTTAATTTATTACCTTGCTTTCTGGAGATACTATTATAAGTACTTGGGTTCTGATCCTTTGTTTCACATATGTATGTCTCTTTTTCCTCCTATAAACTTATCTACTCAGTAATGGAAGGCAGCTTTTTCACCTCAAACTTGGGAAACTCAATTTAGTAACTTTTAAATAACATCACCCAGGTTGCTAAGGCTTCAGTCTGTAACTTATAATTATCTGCCCATTCAGACAACATTAACTAACATCACATTCAAAGTCATATGCATCATACCTGATTGTAAATCTATCAGACTACTCCTTTGTATAGATAAGCTTAATTTTTGTTGACAGGGCTAAATTGGGATTTAACTTCTAGCAGGAGTACATTTAAATGTAAATTTACTTTTATCCAGCAACAGATTTTCAGAACTTAACGTGAGAAACTTGAATTTGATCAAGGTATTTGCACACACAATTTCCTATGCAAAACAATCATGCAAGTAAATTTAGCAAGCAAGTTATTTCCATTTGGTTGCAAGTGTCCGTGTGCATACCATCTGACTAGGTAAAGCTTTGTGCATACATGCATTGAAAACTGGCCAAAAGATTCGGTTTCAAGAGCTAAAACCGTGTGAAAGATTAGACTGCCAAAGAAAATAATACTTAAGATCAGAGTATGTTTCTTAATTACCTCATCACACATTTGTATAAGCTTCCACATTAAAAAGCAAGAGCAACTGAGCAAGAAGAGTGAAAAGGAAGATAGCTAGGTTTTTGTTTCCCTTTGTTAAAGATATTGTTGTAGTATCATCAGTGCGGAAACTGACATTAAAAAAAGAAAAAGAAATGACAGAGAAAGCACCATTTTATGATTCAAGGAATCTAGAGAGATATTGTCCCTCCACCAGTTGAAGATGAAATGCCTCTGATTATAGGTTAGAAATCGGGGATGCCAGTAAAGGTTTAAAACTGTTCCAAGGTAAACAATTTCTTTGTATAGTCTATTAGCAGATGAGATAAAAGCCTGTGCTAATCTAAATTATGACATTAAAATTTTTGATTCTTCAACACAGAACTTATTTTGTTTAAAACAAGGTTATATTTAATCCAGTGTTAATGCTAGTGAGTAGCAAGAAAATCATCTGGACAGAGAAACAAAGTGTTATAAATCTTCTTTAGAAAGGGGAATTCACTCAATCTTATTGGTAGAAGTAAAACAAGTATTAGATTTTTTTTTTTTTTTTAATACCAGAAGTACAGTGTTGAAGCACTGTTTTTAATACCCAACTGTTTTGGGTTGGGTTGTTGGGTTTTTTTTAAGTTTTGGTTGTTTGGTTCTTTTTGGTTTTTTAATGCATTACTGTCAAGGAGGTCAGAGCCAATTCTCTTTCTAGAGGACCATGGCAGACCATGCCTCACTTAACATCAGCTTCCCAGAAACTGCTTGATAGGCCTGAAGAAAGAGAAAGAGGAATGCTGGCGAGGAGCTGCAAAACTGTAATGGATCTTCAATATTTAGACACCTCAACTATTTCTCTCATTTTTTCATACACAGGTGGTTATAAACAATGAAAGCTCATTAACAAATAAAGTTTTAATGAATTGCTAACTATATTTAGTTTGTTTACTCTTTGTAACAATTTCCTAGATTTAATTCCCAAGTAGATGATCTTTCTATGGAAAAAAACTCTGGCTGCCAAATCATTTATGTCCTTTCTTTGCTTTCATCTCTATATGAAGTGTATAGGGGAAGATTCCACAGTAAATTTTAAGAGTTGGAAGCCTCAGTGCCATGGCTTTCTAAATGAAAATGTGGTTGCAAGAGTGTATTGTTTTCACACCATGGCCATAAAATGCCACAGTGGGCTTACCACCTGTATCTGAGGCTGTAGTTCAGAATAAACATGTAGGTATTACATTACTACTAACATAATGTAACAGCTACAAGCACAAACCATTCCATACTTTCAGATGTAATTTAAGGCTTTTTAAGTACCTGACATATACTGTTTCGGGGGGGTTTTGCATCATATTTTAGATATAAATTAAGATACTATCAATTCAGGTTTATACTGCACAACAACTCATCTCCATGGCTGCAGATAGTGACCCTATACATTCTTCCCAGCCTTCTGTGTATCTCCTTGTTTAATGATAATGGACTGTATATCTTTTTTTCTCTTCTGATTTAGCTGCTTGTCCTGGTTTTGGCAGGGATGGAGTTAATTTCCTTCCTAGTAGCTGGTACAGTGCTGTGGTTTGGATTTAGGATGAGAACAAAGTTGATAACACACCCATGTTTTAGTTGTTGCTAAGTAGTGCTTACACCAGTCAAGGACTTTTCAGCTCCCCATGCTCTACCGACTGAGAAGGCTGGAGGTGCACAAGCAGCTGGGACACAGCCAGGACAGCTGACCCCAACTGGCCAACGGGATACTCCATACCATGTGATGTCATGCTCAGTATATAAAACTGGGGGAAGAAGAAGGAAGGGGGGGGACGTTTGGAGCATTGGCTTTTGTCTTCCCAAGTAACCACTATGTGTGATGGAGCCCTGCTTTCCTGGGGATGGCTGAACACCTGCCTGCCCATGGGAAGTAGTGAATGAATTCTTGTTTTTGCTTTGCTTGTGCGCGTGGCTTTTGCTTTACCTATTAAACTGTCTTTATCTCAACCCACGAGTTTTCTCACTTTTACTCTTCCAATTCTCTTCCCCATCCCACCGGGGGGGGGCAGAGTGAGCGAGCGGCTGTGTGGTGCTTAGTTGCCAGCTGGTTGCCAGCTGAGGTTAAACCACAACACTGCTGAATTATGGAAAGCCACTAAGTGTGCATTGTTACCAATTTTATTCCTTTATAGCCTTTCCTTAGCTCCTTTCCTTTAGAGCTTTTCAGGTTTAAGAAAACAAAAAATGTCCCGGGTTAATAATCTTTTCCATTTCCAACAGTAACCAATGATGCAACTGATCTTTCATATAAAAATAGACTAATAACATCTGAGACACTGCCAGGTAATTCTGAAGTTTTCATGTTACTTTTACAGCATAACAGGTGCTACTTGCAAAATAAGAAGGTTGGATGCTTCTAGTTTGTTGTTTTCTTTCAGTACAGAAAAATAACAATCCTCACATTCCTGTTGGCCTAAAAGCTTACGTGCCTGAAAACAAACGGTTTCTCCAACAAGTTTCAGTTACTAGAATCGAGTAACTTCTCTCTTAGCACTGCCTTGCTGGCACCCTCCCCACAGCTCTGCTGATGCAAGAAAGGTTGTTAACCTAAACATGAGAAGGAGAGCAACAGAGGGCATCTGGGATGCATCACCTTTCAATTAGCAAAGCACACATAACAGGAATTGGACACACCCCTTCCTACAAAGGCCAGGTGGAAAGGAAATTCTTTCCAACTAGAAAAAAGCAGAAGAAAGTTTTCATTGGTTATCCAAAAAAGCTAGAAAGTTTAATTTTGGTGGAAACAGTCAAACAAAAAAAAGGAAACCAAGATAGTGGAGGTTCTTAAGATTCTAGCTACTATGGAGAGGTCATCAACAACCACAAAGGTCATGAAAAGCCAACTTAGCCAATGTAACACGCTCAAGTTATTACAAAAAGCTTAAAGTTATTTGCTTCCTTGTACATAATGAGAATTTTCATGCGTTTATCAAGCAGCATGGCTTAAGTCTTAAGTCATTTGGTGCTGAGCATACAGTAGAAATAAAATTTTAAAATCCTTCTAATTTTCATCCCTATGCAGGATTGTTTGTAATGCTTAGTATAGATAAGAATATTAGCACTACAAAACCCACTAATTAAGAAAAAAACGAGTTAATCTTGTTTAGCATAAAATACCTGTCACTGAGATCTGGCAGCACATTATTTGGATGCAGAGTGCCCGATTCATCTAAACGTCCAAAGTAGGGTTAATAATGGCTAAGAGAATTCAACAACAACGAGTACATCGTATTGTGTCATGTGGAATTCTGCCAACAGAGTAGCCTGAAACAGAACTGGTAGCAAATAGTTTTACAAGGAGGAAAAATAAAACAGTGAGTGTATGTAGACAAGGGATGAAGATATATTTGTTTAATCATGTTCATAACATAATTATGTTATTACCACAAAAATAGCGGTACAGTTAAAGCAATAACATCCTTTCTAACTGTACAATAGCATTACAGCTTTATTTCTTGCACTTTAACTATAGTCAGTGTACAAAAGAGTTCAAGCCCTTAAGCACAGCCATGAAACACACTCATTCAGCTGTTACATATTCACTCAAAAGAGAATTCAGAAGGAACCTAACGTTTAGGAACTAGAATATACATAGTGTGAATGAAGACAAATGTAATACGACCCCATTAAATCTGCAAATTGGATAGCTATATATCAATTATTCCTTGGATGTAAACGTGTAACTATTGGGGCAGTACTCATTCAGAGAAAACTGATCTCAAAGCTTGTAGCTACAATAATACAACAGAATAAGGACAGATGAGTGCCTTTTGTCTAATTTTGAACTGAGAGTCCAAAAACGAAAGTGCAATGCTTCTGAGATCCAAGACACACAGAGGCAATAAAGCTCCAATCCTGAATGATGCTGACAAAGACAACAGCTATTCTGAGCAACAGCCGTCAATGAGAGTTGTTGTTAAATTCTTCTTCCTCGATGAAAAACAAACAAATAAAACCCACAAACTTGTTAAGTACTTAAAAGCTTTAAAAATCAGGCAGACTTGTGAATACTCACTACCACAGAGTTTGTACATCCCTAATTAGAACAAGTTGGGACAGTATTTGCACAAATTATGACAAAGTACATGTGATAACTGTATCTTACTGCACCTGAGTCTCCAAAATAACACTGTATATTTAGCACATAAACGGTGACTGAAAGTAACACCTTGGAGGAATATTGTACTTCTGGACAACATCTGTTTAAACAACAGAATACTAATAACTGAAAAGAAAAAATATCCAATCACAGAGCAGGAAATTAATTAGATAGTGATCTCTTGTTAGAGTCCCTAAAAAACTGAATGCACAGTAAGGCCATCCTTTGTCAAATAGTTTGATTTAAAAGAATAAAAAATAATCTATTCATTGCAGGAGGGAGAGGAACAGAGTAAACTAAGCACCTTATAAAAATGCAATATAAAATTCTACTTTAACAACAGTATTAGAAATTACATCTCAGTGAGATATTGGAATTGACTTTCAAAGAATTTTCTTCTCTGTATTTATTTTCTCCTGACTGTTCATTTCTCCTTAAAACCTTTTTCCCCC
>NW_008824791.1:3156450-3160384 GCF_000699105.1 Pygoscelis adeliae
CATTAAATACATGTAAAAGTTTCAAAACTTTACATCCTAGGCACAAGTACCTGTTATTCTATTACCTCACAAACAGGCTGCTCTCTTTTCTAAGTCAGCATTAGCTAAGGGATGACACATACTCCACACTAGTATTTACTCCACAGATGTCCAGTGACAATGCAGGAACCGCATAACTCAAACTCTGGAGTCCAGATCAGTGTCAAAACGGAGTAGGACACGAGTTAGTGGTGGTGACCTATTAGGCCTATTCACATCGAGAAAGCCCTCTGAAGTTGTTTCTTCTTTTCTTTCCAAATAATTGCTCCAGCCTTGAACCAAGATGCCAATTTCTGCTGCTCACCCCTTTTCCCCTTCTAGGTTTCCTGGTCCTCGCTGCCAGGAGCTCATCCTCAAGCTTACCCCTTCCATGTTGCTAGCAGCTAAACAAGTAGGCTGTGCCCTTCTGCTTGCTGTCTTGCTAGTATTTACATGAAATTTTCTCTCCCCTGTCAAAGTACACATTAAGAGAGTAGATACCTTCTTTTTACGATCAGTAACCTCAGCTACTGACTACAACAAAAATCGCTCTCCCACCATCAGCAGGCGATGAAATCAGCTTCAGCCTGTGATGATAGCTTACCTTCTTAGCCCACACATATTGTGAACTTCTGCAATGATGCTCCATCTCCAATACTTCTCTGGTCCTATCTTGATTGTCAGCCACTGCCCTTTAATATTACTTGATCTTTTGGCATTGATCATACTTTCCAGATTAGGATATATTTTCTCTAATTGTAGGCATCTGGAAGTCTTGCGCAATGCATCCTCGGATGTGCTAAGCACATCTTGTCACCTGATTTATCTCCTTATCACCTTTTTGTTCCCAAAAGATTTCTTGTAGACTGACAGCTGCAAGACTTTTACAGTCTGTGCATATATTTTTCCCCTCACTGACAGACCTCAAGTAGGACTTGAAAAGTTCATAGGCTACTACAATAAAAATTGTGAGAACTAATACAAAATACATACCTGTTCCCAGACAATATAATGTTAGCTAAAAAACTCTCACCAGTATGTTAAAATGTAACTCTTCAGACTAGAACAACAGGGGTTGTCTAATATATAGGCAACTTGTTATAGCAGATTAGATCTTGCACTCAAGGCCTTCCAGTAGAGCTCTACTGGTTTATGCCTCATTTATCCCTGCAGGAAAAAAAAAAAAAAAAAACCAACAGGGGAACACTGAGAGCAGAGATCCCCAACCCCTATAGGTAATGTACCCCAATAATGACAAAACTGTTAGAGAACTTAGTTACCAAGCTCTAAGAATAGCTACTATTTATATAGCAGATTTATACAGCCATTCAGATTTGCCCATCTAAAACAAGTTTCCACTCAACAGAAAAATAGAAAGAGATATATACACACATACATACATATCCACTCAAACACATACGGATAGATGGATATATGTTTCATTTAGCACAGCATTCGCTTTCTAAATCCAAAGAAAGCAGCAGAAGCGTTCATTGCGTTTTTTCCTCCCTGAACTGGCTTTTTTCTTCCCCTGTCATAAAAACTACCTGAGACTTATGCCTGGCAGGCAAGACTGAAGTGTAAATGGCTAAAGCCTGGCAAAGATCCAAACAACTGAAAGCAGACTTTTACTACGGCAGGTGCTGAATAGCCTTGTCTATAGTCAATGATTGTAATGCCACCTACAATAATCATGAAGATGTATTAAGGTTTTAGAAACAAATGGATAAACATTTAGGTACACTACTATAAAACAGCAGTAAAAATGGTAGGGTGTAAGAGGTCTGTTTAAGTACCAGCGATCATGTAAGTGACTGAATGGCAAAACATTAAGTTTGGTATTAGCAACATCTAAATTTAAGAGTAGTTTTTAAAGAAAATTGTTTATAATAAAGATCTACCTTATAGAATATTGATTTTATCATAACCAGTTATTTATAACATATAGTTTAGCATTATGGAGTAAAATGCTTAAGATCAGAATTCAAAGGGTCCTTTTTCCTCTTCAAATTATAGAGCCATATAACAGTTTGGGTTACAAGAGACATTTAAAGATCACGTAGTCCAACCCCGCTGTCATGGGCAGGGACATCTTTCACTAGATCAGGTTGCTCAGAGCCCCAACCTGAGCTTGAACACTTCCAATGATGGAGCATACACAACTTCTCAGGGCAACCTCTTCCAGTGTCCTACACCATCCTCATAGCATTTTTTTCCCCTTATTTCCAATCTAAATCTACCCTCTTTCAATTATTCAATTATGTAAGGGTGTAATTAATTATATGTCTAGATAGCTCAGAGTACTGGGAAAACACATCTTAAATTTAAATTTCTGTATTATATGGATAATTTTTTATGTTTTTGCTTATCCTGACCAAATCACAAGAATAAGTGAAGCGTTGAGTTATACTCTTTACCGTACTTTACTTATGCATAAGGTTTCATATTATTACGTAAGCTATTATCATTATATAATATATTATTGTATACTGTAATATCACATATCATATAATGCATGTTTATGTAACCTATTATTGCAACAAGTTATTAACAAAAATTGAAAGGTCCTCTTGATCTCTAAAGTACTGTGCCTTAACATTTTCAGTCCAGTGGTAATGAATAAGCACTTACTACACTGCTTCACTTCATACAGAAGCATGCTACTTCCATTATAATCAAGTTGTTTGAAGCCAATATAACAAAAATTAGTCATTTCCTATGTCATAGAATCATAGAATCATTAAGGTTGGAAGAGACCTCTAAGATCATTGAGTCCAACCGTCAACCCAACACCACCATGCCCACTAAACCATGTCCCTAAGCGCCTCATCTACACGACTTTTAAATACTTCCAGGGATGGTGACTCAACCACTTCCCTGGAATGTTGCTGGAATCACTCTTACTTTACTTTCTCCCATCATCCTGATGACATCATCATCTTCCCCCATCCAAAATTATTTGAGTAGGGACATTTTTTTCATGAGTCCAAATTGAGGCTTATAGTCAAATCTTTTTATCCAGATCAAAACACCCTAACTTCTTATTTACTGCACTTTTAACAACATATTTTTATTCAACTGCTTCTTAATCAAATTACAGATATTTGACTATTTTAAAATATTTGAATGAATGTAATGCTTTTGTTAGGTCAAAATTGCTAGACTTTCTGAGATCTATTTCAAAGAAATATATTTTCAAATATAACTTTATTGCACTGAACAAAGCAAAAAGGATATATATTGTGTTGTCAGATTCCAATACTGAAGCTTCAGCTCTAATGATTTTTCACTTTCTCACATGAAAAGACTTCTTACAGTTGTCAGGTTAAATTCCCAAGACAAAACTCAATGGAGCTCAATAAAAAGGCACCCTTTTATGCCAACAAGGATTTCCTTGTGTTGCATTTTTGTCTGAAAGAAAATAGAAAATCCAATGTAAAGCTGCATAGATGATATTGTAAAATAATTCATAATTATCAGTGGTTTTTTTCTTTTTAAGTTCTCACTTTCCCAGTCTTCACTTAATTTCAGAATTATTATTTTATATGTAATCCCTGATAATTGATAAGTACTATACTACTAGATTCCCAAAATTTGTGATAGGCCATGAATTAATTTTTTACAGTTGCTTTTTAAACTGGTCAGTTATTCAGTTTTATCACTAATTAGTAGATATCATAGTATGTTGGGGTATTTTCTCTGATTTCTTAATCAAAATACTAAAGAGGACCAAATGAAATACCTTTCAGAAATTAAAGATAGTGTTGCAAATTATTTATTTTTTATCAAGTAGACTTGTAATATCATGAAAAGAAAATATCATGATATCTTGACATATATACTTGACATGAATATCTGTTAAGTTCCCGGAATAACTGACATTATTTACATTAATTTCAATAATATTTTATTCATT
>NW_008824791.1:3161300-3171309 GCF_000699105.1 Pygoscelis adeliae
GTTTGTGAACAGCAGGTCGAGCAAGGCACCTCCCCTGGTAGGCTCACTTACCAGCTGTGTCAGGAAGTTGTCTTCCACACACTCCAGGAACCTCCTAGACTGCTTCTTCTCTGCCATGTTGTATTTCCAGCAGATGTCCGGGAAGTTGAAGTCCCCCATGAGAACAAGGGCCAGTGATCGAGAGACCTCTACCAGCCACTTGTAGAACGCTTCATCGGCCTCTTCATCCTGGTTGGGTGGTCTATAACAGACTCCCAGCAGGATATCTGCCTCATTGGCCTTCCCCCTCATCCTTACCCATAAACACTCAACCGTATCATCATCACAATTGTTGAGGTCTATACAATCGAAACACTCCCTAACATACAGGGCCATTGACAACATTGCTCAGATAACTTCATGGTTGTACAATGGTCACCTGTGGAACACAGTCTAATGCAAAACAAAGAACACACCAAAACAGGGAGAACACATTATGTGATTTATGTGCAAATGAGGTATTTTTATAAAGCAGAATAAAATTAAATATTAATTCTTAGCAGTAGAAGTTGCATTTAATCAATTCTGTAGTGTTCAAGAGGTAAACCTTACAATCTGTCCAACCACAGAGAATTAATACAACATCTAGGGCCCGCGTTCCGTCATCAGTATCTCTACGTGAAGGAATAGCAGCGTTATTTTTCAGTCAATATATTAGCAACATATGTGCAGATAGACTGAAACTCTCCCCACAGCCTTCCTTTTTTGCTGTGGTATTTCTGTTTAAACAACAGTGCCAGGCAAGCTCTTTCAGAAGGAGCTGCACCACAGAAACCTCCATGGCTACGTAAGTGAGTAGGCTCACCCAGACTAGTGAGCTCTCCTGAGAGAAGTTAGCTCTGCCAGGCAACCATAAAATCTCACAACATACTCTGAATACTGCAGTTTAGTATGTTCTGGAGAGCAGACAAGAATTCACGTTACATGCCTCTACTAAAGGAGCCAACTTTGCTTATCTTAATTAGAATTTACATATGTATTTCCTGTAAGACTACTTGTGCAGGCACATCCCAACGTCAGTACATACAGCTTCCAAGGTCATCCTTTCTTAACATTTTCCTCCTCCAAAAAAGCATATTCAATATCCTTGGAATTACAGCCACTTTCTACTACTAAGAAAGGCACCATCAGTCCACAGAAATTATGTTATTTCCTTGGTAAGAAATCACAGGGGTATTTTTTGATAAAAAATTCCCTGCTGAAGACCATAGCTGAAGTGTTTCATGCACCATGCAGTAACATCAAATCTCACACTTCTACATCAAAATCAAGCTATAGTTATTACTGTACTAATCTTCTTTCAGTATACATTTTTCCATCTGAGATCCCTACAAGCAAATTTATTTTGTTTGGCTATTATTAGATCTTAAAAGGGGCCCCACTTACCACACAGTGGGTGCTTAGCCCTTTCCAAAAATTAAGCCATTTTAAGGCATTTCATTCACAGTATGTAGTGAGCCACAAAAAAATCACTAGCCTTTCAGATATATTGTGTGCCCTCAAGACTAAACATTACCATGAATTTCTCCAGAGAGAAGCTGTAAAGAAAAATTTCTAAGTGCACCATTGTCAAAAAAACCCTCAGCAATAAACTATTGCACCATTTCATAACACATTATTAAATGCAATACTCAGATATACATAGTCACCATGGCTGACTCTACAAGGACAAAGAAGTGAAGAGGGGGAAAGACCTCAGAAAGAGCTCCCTCTTCAACCCATCGCTAATCTGCTGAGGAAACAGGATGAGGACAACCGAGCTGTTCATACAGAGGACTGCACTTGATTCCTCAGCAAGCTAGTTATGTAACACCATCTCAATTAGCAGCTCCTCTTTTTTTTCTTGTTTGTACTTGTTGCTAACACCTGTATGAAGACCTTATAGAAACATCAGGGTATATCCATCCGCATTATGTGTTCTGAAAATATGCACCATTTGGCATAATTTGTTTTTCAGACATCATTTTATGGCACCCAGACATCCCTACAGATGGTTTAATAGTACTCCTAGAAGGAATGAATTCCAACAGAGGTAGGACGTTCCCAAGAGTCCTTGCCAGCATACCTGTGCTTTATGTATCATATTCAAATGAGCTAAAATGAGAGAACATGGAACATTTTTCAGGCAACAAATCTATTACTGTGTGGTGGGAGACATACGTGGAGATGGTGACATTGGTACAGTTCAAGTCTACAGACTTTTTCTGAGGTATTTCACTCCTCTTTTACTAAGCCTTGTAAATTATCAGTGGAGAATACCTTTTTGTTCAGAAGATCTGTACCACTACCTCAGATAAAAGCCTTCACTGAACAACATTCCTCCCCCCTCTTTATACACTTCTTTCCATTACAGCTAAAGTTTTTAACAAATAGAAGTTCTGGCCATTATCCAAATTTAATTTGAACATTCTTCACAGCTCTGTATGTAATAAAAATGCAACAGAATCTACTCAAGTGAGTATCTGATAAAAGAATGTGTTTGCTAAAAGATGCAGCCCAACAAGTATCTCATTCTCTGAGAATTCTCAGCAAAAGTGCACTAGTAAACAACCTGACATTTATTCTGAATTCATTGTTAGGGTCAGTATTAACTGTAGGCTAAGATATCAACTGCAAAAGGCACTTAATTTTTCCAAGAGCAGCACCTGTCATGTAAGTGAAGAAGGTGCTGTAAGTTTAAGGATTAATTGATTCATTATTTTATCCCCCAAATTTTCCCCTCCATGTAACTTCTACCACAGTAATGCCATACCACTGCAACCCAACTACTCCTGTCATCTTAGCAAGGACCTCAAGAGCAAACGAATGGAAGGACTGACCTATTAAAGATACACCTTCTGAGATACTTGTTGAATACGTGTAGCAAGCTGTACTGCTCCATGCCACTCTGTAATCAGAAGACTACAGCTTCCGTACTCACAATCTTGTAAGGTTTTCCCTTTTATTCTTCTTAGTCACATGAACCAGCCTTAGCAAACTGAGGCAAGGCTACTGCAGATTTCTCAGCTCGCTTACTTGAGTCCTGTTGTACAAAACATACTCAAAGATATTTTTTTTTTTTTAATTAAACTGCCATTTACAATGCAATGTGCAATTAACTTGTCCTCTTAGCAGCTTTCAGTACCGGGAATCCAGGCTTGGGGATATACCTGCTTAGCCTCTCACAGAGAAGGAACTGTAAGCATGCAAAGACTAACTTTCTGCATTTTGCTTCCATACTAAACTTTTGGAAGTCCTTATTTTCAGTTTGGGAATCTTGCGACACACTAAATGAATTACTAATGCTTCATACCCTAATCCCATTAATAATGTCTTCTATACTTTCAGTGTACCTTGCTCAGGCAAACAGAATTTCTCAAGTTTCTTCTTACCCATATAAAACAGGCCACACACTGAGCCCTGTGATACAGGCTGCACCTGGAATCTCTCATGTGGTGATGAAGGAGAAACTGTGCTAGGCAATACCTGTGAAAGTTTATTTAGTGGAATCACTCTTAATACACTCTCAGGTTTGATGCAGTAGCAGGTCCACATTTTTACTCCAGGGAATAGTAAGTGAGCAAATGGAAGAACATGCACTTGTATTCTGTCTCACATATGACAACACAGGATGGATGCAGTCTGAGGTGAACCTCATGCTCAGCATCTCTCTCTAATACTGGGGTTCTGTTCTTTTTTTGTGTCATGAAAGAGCTAGTTCACTATTCTCCCCCCTGGACCTACAAAGTCCTCCTGGGGAAAGGGGAATGAAAGGGAAGAACTGTTTAGTGCCTGACAGGGAAATTTCCAGCAGTAGAACAAAAAGGCAAATATTGAGGATTTATGTGGGCAAAAGTAAAACAAGAATCTCAGAGCCAAAGCTGCTTTGCCTCTTTTATCTGCGAATTATGCTTCATTTCCACTGCTCTCTCTTCCCCAGAAAATTCTAGGAATTACTGGGCAGCATCTTATTCAAATCTCATCTTCCCAGGTTTCTCTTCAGAGCTAGATGCATGACTGGAAGAAAAAACTGGACTTGACAATGTGAATGGGGAACTTGTTCTTATTCTACACACAAACTCATGTTGCTTTTCCTGGCACAGATAGGAAGAAAGAAGAACAGGGATTTCAGAAAGCTGAAAGTCTAATCCACATGTAACACCATGTATCTCTGTTCACAAAACAAACCCAAATAAACTATCAAAAGGGTGACAATAAAAATGGTGACAAGTAGTTCAGAGACAGAATGGTTTGCATGAGTGAAGAGTGAATGTGAAGCATCCCAAAGCACAGTATGGAACTACAAGGTGTTCTCATTGCTTCTTTGCCTGTATATAAGGAAGATCACTTTGCAGGAAACCCAACCTATAAATAATAATGAGTCAATTCCTAAAATTTGTGCCAAACAACGTGGTGACAGAAGCAGGACATAAATCTTCAAGTTATTTGCATGAATACAGGCACTTTGTGTATACAGTCATATGTACACATTGCTCAGCAGAGCAAGTTACCCTACGAAGCCCTGGGATTAGTCTGGCTATGCAGCCTCCTTTTCTCCAAGCCAGGTCATTCAGAACTAAATCAGGTTGTTTACATGATTATGCCCTTTAAGATTATGTATTTGAACTCCAAGTTCACAAAAGAACAGTAACTTTCCATTCCAATCCCTACAGAGCTTAACTGCCCAACTAGGGCTCTACGCCCAGCCACCTGAGCTGTCCTCCCCACCTTTCCTCCTCCACAGATTTCCCTGAGATGAGCTCCATATCAGAACTTGGGAAAAGAAAGTGAAATGCTGAGAATTCTTCCTCCTCCTTCCCAGCTCTTTCCCCAGAGGGGAGAGAACAACTCTTTCACCTCTTTTTCTCAATTTCAAGTGCAGCAGAGCCTGGGGGTGGTATTTTGTCAAGGGAACAGAAGAAAAGCAGGGAACAGAAGTTTGCAATTCCAACCTCACAGCCACTAGAAACACTTTCTTACCACATGCTTGAGAATCACCTGACTTAGCTCAACCACAGCTAAATACTGGAAGGTGACTAAAAGCAGCATCCTAAAAACATCTTCATATGGTACAACAGAGATAAGCAGACGAATCCTGTCAAACTCACACCTCAAGCTAGAGGACACTAGAGGCTGGGAGTAGTTTTCTAACCTACACACAAGATAGATAAAGAACCAAATCCATCTTCCAAATTGCATACATACACAATGTAAACGCCACCTCTGTAGTAGCACTGATGCTTACCTGAGAGGCAGAACTACATGAAATATGTTTGTATTTCACAAATGCTAAATGTCTAAGTGACATTAAATTACATACACAGCTCTCACATGAAGGCTGAAATGCCGACTTTGAAAAACAGCCAGGGGCAGAATAATCCTGTCTGAAGTATGTATGGAAATTTATGTGATGCTGAGTCATTATATTGAAATATAGTAAATACACATTAGTGAAAACTTTGTATGAAGATTTCCTCCATATTTACTGTCAGATAACAGATATTTTGTTAATATTCCATACATTTTGCCATATACTGTGCTACATATTTTCTGCATACTTATTCTACCATGAAACTAAATGGTGTTTTTCTTTAAATAAATGAATGGACAACAATTAACACTTATTTTGCCAATAGTCTTATATGGAAAAGCCTCAATGTTTAATCCTACAGTTGAGAAATAACCAAAAGCAAAATGGTGGTCTTTGCTTTAGCAAACTATATGATGAACTAAGCTGAATTAAAAACTGACTGCTACTAAAAGAAAAAAGCTCCTGCTCTCACCCTCCTTTCCACCATCTCTCTGCCGTCAACCACTTGTCATCCTTTTACTTTCCCCTTCCCCACTCCAAGGCATGTGATTATTTTTTGTCCTCTTCTCCCACACTTTTCCTCTTTGGACCAGCTCCATTGCTTTTCTGCTCATAAAGTAAACTGATCAACCATGCTACCCTGGCAGACTAATTTTCTCACATTGTCATAAGCTGTATTAGCTTACTATGGCAATCACAGTACTGTTAGAGATGGCTCCAGTTAAAAGTGAAACACACAGTTGTGAGCAGGAATAGGGGAGTGTGGAAGAAAATGTTCATTTTGTTTAAGCCATCTTATGAAATTGTATTTATAGATTTTTAGCTAAGATGCAGGAGGAAGAGGAGTATCATTGCTTTATGACTTCCACTTTCATAGAATCATAGAATAGTTTGGGTTGGAAGGGACCTCTAAAGGTCATCTAGTCCAATGCCCCTGCCGTGGGCAGTGACATCTTCAACTACATCATGTTGCTCAGAGCCCTGTCTAACCTGACCTTGAATGTTTCCAGGGATGGGGCAATTTCCCATTAAGAATTACTGCTTTATCTCCAATTTTTTCCCCTCACTGACTGTACCCTAATATTTGACTCATTTTCAGGATCATTAATTTATCACTGTCAAAAAAATATTTGGGGAAAAAGGAAAATTTTCAGCAGCTTGAAGCTGCTAATTTAGAAAAAAATAGTAGGAACTCCAGTGTTCCATTTTATCAGCTGTTCAAGCTTCCACCTGTTCAACACATCACTTGATTAACACTTTCAATAACATTAACCGTGTACAACTTTGCAATGCACCTTTTCCCTCCAACGTTCCCTAAGCCTAGAATGTAAGCCCGATGTTTTCTCTTGGAGTATTCTTGAAAATGCTGTTTTTACCACATCAGGTTCCCTTCTCTTTTAAGATGAATGCGACCTGCATTTTCATTCTCTCAAAAGAAGCTCCTTTCTTACTGAAGAAGATCCAAGTGCTGCAGGGGCACCAAATACTACTGTGGGCTTTAGCAGTAGCCCAAGGCTTAAAAGACTCTCTCTGTCTCTCTCTGACCTACTTTTCACTTTACATGTAGTTTTCTGAGTCAGGAACACTAAAAAGACTTATCTGAGTGGAAAGGAAAAGCCTGTTTAAGATGGGTGAGTTCGTGCTATGGACAAAACCAGGCACAAAGCCTATGCACCAGTTAAGGTGTCTGTGCAAGAAGAAAAAAAAAAATGACAACAAAAAAACCACAAACACCACCAGTATAGTTATTCCCAGAAATTATTATTAATGTTGGCTTTTTGCTGTCTGTATTAATGCAGGAACACCTGAAGGGTGTTCCAATATAAAATAGTCACCTGTAGCAATACCAGTTTCTGAAAAGAAACTGAAATATTCAAAACTAAGAAGTATGCTGAAACAAGTATATCACACAGAAGCCATATTTTTCTCCTGGTGACAACAGCACTGTGTTTAGAACTGGTTTTTAAATAACAAGTAGATATCCAGAAGGATTTTGCACATCAAGAAATCTAACTGGGGGACTGGGGGGGATAGGAGGTGGGGAATGCAATTTAACATTTGTAGAGTTTACTTGGACTTTGAAGTTTTATTGTTCTAGTATGAAGAGATATCTTTGCACATCCTATGCAAACAACTGAACTTCCAGCAGCAGTAAGTTTAGAAAAACATTGCCAAAAAGTCTTTTTAGATGACTTAAAGTTGCACAGAACTTTTGATACAAAAGTTATTCTAGTGCCATGTTGAATCATGATGGTGTGCATTAAGGTATATTTGTCACTTGAAGGTGGGGGGGGTGACTGTGTCATAACAATATTATTGATAATCTTAAATTTTCCATTTGACACTTTGCAAAGATATATTGACAGATCATTTAGAAATGTAGGGTCTTTAGAGAACCATTAAGAGGAGAAACTGACTGACAATTCACAAGAGAAATGAGACCCATTAAAAACAAACCACAAAACTTAGATTTGTCATCAAGCAGAATGCTTGGCTTGGCAATGTCACAGAACATGTAAACACAATTTGTATGGAACAAATCTAAAGGCAAGACCTTTGGTGAGCATAAAGTGCCTGATTTGGGGGAAAAATGGCCTTGTTTACTAGCGTCCTGGATAATATTACAGACCTGTAAGTGCTTCAACTGATTACTCTCAAACCTACGCAGGAAACAGGTCTAATAAGAGGGAATTACTATTTTTTAGAAACCGTATTTTTCAGCAGTACATATAAGAAAGCAGTTCCTCAGGAAAAAAAATCTGTATAAGCATTGGGGTGGGGGGCGGTTCTCCTGGAAAACAGTTCTTGCTTTTTCTGTCAAGACACTCAAGACAGCAAATTGAAGCTCAAAATCTGAGCAGAGGACAACAGATGACACGGTCTCTTGAATTTATAAGCACAGCCACAGGAAGAGCAAAGTAAAAGTGGTGCTGTGGTGCAGATCAGACTAGGAATATTCAAAGTCACTAGATTCCAGAGAAATTTTATTTTGTTGTCACAGAACCATGCCAGTTCTGACAGTTTTGTTGGACAGCATTTGCCAGATTAGACTTTCTATTCACCCAGTCTCAAATTATATCCTTCAATGTTGGGGGGGAGGCGGAGAAGCAAGCATACAGATCACATGAGTTGGGCTGTAAGGCTGGCAAGGGGTATTTCTACTGAAGAATTCGATCATCTACAGTAAAAAACAGATGACAAGCAATCTTATATCCACCCCTGTGAAGGGCTAAATAGAGAAGCAGACTAAAACGGGGTTAAATGCTACTACAATCACTTAGTTTTGTCTGCATTATTCAATAAAGCATAGATTCAAAAATATGCTAAATAGCATGTTCTACGTACCCTTACAGATCCACAAGGCGTTTTTGGACACGTAGTTGCAGATTCAAATGGAGCATTTAAGAGTAGCACAGATGCTAAATTACTCCCCAGCAATGCTCTAATATTCGGTCAAAGCCCTCGTCTAAATACATACTTGTGTCCAAAAATTTGGGATGCTAGATGAGTTTAGAGGCAAGTAATGGCTTGGGTCCGTACTCAAACTACAACAGAAATGCAGTACCAGTGCCTTTCTCAATGCAACTTCCAAAGCACAAGCACTTACAGAAAGTATTTCCTTCCAGATGCAAATATGAGGAAGGACAAACAAGTAGATGGAAGTGTATCATGAAGGTGAACACAATCCAAAAGTGATTCAATGAATGATTGTTTTCCATCACCAAAGAAATATGTGACTTCTCCAGTGTTCTTCTTGGGGCAACACTGCACATTCCCTTCTTCCTATAAAAGGAAATTGCTGGGGTCACTGCTTCCCAATATAGTCTTAGTTTAGCTGAACACTTACTCCTTTGAAAAACTGTGTATTTTCACAGTGTGCTAACAATTGAATACTTAGAGAATGTACGAGAGATACAAAGCAAAACCAGAAAATGTTCACTGGCTCAAACACAGCATTAAAATTTAGAGACAGACATTAAAAAGATGAAGCATAACTTCTCCTGATTAAGGAATAGTTTTCCAAGGACTTGTACCATATCACTAAATCTTTCTTGTATTCAGATTTATCCTTGAGACCCTCTTCTATCTGTCTGTTTTAACTAGACACAGCCTCATATTAGCTGATGAGCAAGACTGGCCAGCTAGGTTCATCTAATGGGTCTTGACATGAGTACTGCTCACAATTTTCTCGCTTAGAGGAAAGACTGCACAGGATATTTAAAAATCCAATCCACACATACAATTCCTCAAAAACAAAATGTAGACATCTGAAGCAAGGCTTAGGTAGATGATTCTCCCTAAGGTCACAGCTCTGAGCTATTCAGCTGTCATGCAAGCCTCTACACAGTGAAATTCCAGCTATATCCACTTTCTTCTTCTTGTTTTTTCATCCCCAACTTTCTCAGACATTGGAGTTGTGCTTTTTTGTCACATGCTGTTTCTCTTTTGTTAAATGCTGTTTAGTGAGAAATACAGAAACCATTCTTGGGGCAGACACCAGAATTCAGGTCTGTCTTTAAGTAAGTACAAGTGTACCCTCATTTTAAGAATCCAGAGCAGAACTGTAATGCAGTACTTGCATAATCAGGACAACTCATATTGGAGCCACAAACATGCACTGGCTATCTAAAGCTATTTGTATACTATTAAATAAAACAGGAAAGTGACTACTCTGCTGAA
>NW_008824791.1:3171341-3178177 GCF_000699105.1 Pygoscelis adeliae
CCTCCCCCCTCCCCAAAAGAAAAATAGCAAAGCTCAAACTGTTTACAGCAACGGTTTTTGGAATACATAATCTTTGGAGCCACAGCTGAGCATTGTTTCAAAGAGTATTGGCCTAGGCTAAAACAATGCCAAGGACCAAACTAACAACCAACCAATAAAGACAACTATTTATGTGGGGCCTGGGAGTAGTTAACTTTGAGTATAGATGCAGCTTCAACACTTCATAATGTTCTGGATTCTACCTAAGAGCATCAAGATTCAAAAATTATTTTTGTCTAATAGATTTCACTTAATTTTTATACTGAGAACAGTATTATCGTTTACACTAAGATATTCTCCATTATTAATGTCTATAACTTCTTCATTTTCTTATTTTTTCTGTCTTTTTTCCAATTTTCCTTAATTAACATGTTTGTGGCACTTTTTGCTTCAAAAAGTGGCAGACACATTACAGCTGAAGCACACTTCATGACACTCATTAGACTGGGCTGCCTTCATTATTTAATACAAAAATGTGCACATTAAAATGAAGCATTTCAAAATAAGTGATCTATACTTTCCACCAAAGGTAGTAAGTTATTTGAATTGTGTCCTAAGTGCAGTAATTTGTGTGTGTGTGTGATCTAAAGGTATATGTTCCCTAATTCATTAAATTCTACTGGATGAAAGAAAATTTCCTGCTCTGATTTAAAAAATGCAATTTAAATAGAAAATTTTTGAGTAAGGCACCAGCTTTTGATGTGAACTGAATCCTTGGACTCCAGGACTATTGGCAAACTGTGCTATAGATGTGTTTTTTATTTGCAACCTAATTTCCATTTAATTAAATTCAATAAAACTTGAATCAGAAAGTACTGCTCTAAAATTGTTTCCTTAAATACTTTAGATACCAGTATTTGTAAGTTCGGTTTAACAGATAGAGAGCATGAAAAGTACACAAATATAAAGTAGACATATATTAAAATGTTCATTAGATCTTTATCTATTTAACTAGCTTCCATTGAGTGTGATCTACTTTAAAGTTATTTGTTAATCCTATTCACCTCATTATGAAATAGTATAATATGATCTAGGTATTTGACAATTATTCTTCTTACTTCACAGTTTAATCACATACCAGAAGCTGACTAAACAAGAACAAATCTTCCCCTTCTGTGGCACACTTGTTTCCACTTGTGCTGTAATCACCACACCCTTACCACCTACTGCTCCTATGATTCCTGGAATACTGACCTTGTCATAAAAATCCATGCATTTCTTAGTGCTGATGACAAATATTAAAAAAAAAAAAAGAAAAAAGAAAAAAGAAAAAATTAAGTGTTTCCTAAGAAAGGAAGAAGCACAATGAAGGCCTGAATTACTGTGGATGGTCAGGAAAAAACAGATTGTATAATTCTTGCACTTTCTGTGCTTTGAAATGAAACTGTGGCTACAAATGGACTGTCATACAGCAGATTTTACCTCCACTTTACTAGTGGAGCATGCATATCAACCCAACACATTCATTTTTTATTTTCATACCTATTGGCCTGCCACTCATTTTATTTTCAAGTAATAACAGCATATGTAAAACCAGACCAAATTGAAGAATAAGTTCATAGAGGAGTATCCAACTGTAAGCAACCACCTTGTTGCAAAACTCAAGACAAGAAATTTGATCAGAATATTTACCCTGATCCTCTAAAGATTTTGTTCATTTGTGTGAAATTTTATGTAAGCTGTTATTCACATGCATGAGTTTGAAACATGAGGGATTTAGACAAAATACTTGTTCTCCTCATGTTCACCATTTTACAAAAGACAGAAAAATAATGCCTACAACTGCATTATTTCTCTGGATCAGAGTCTGTTTAAACTAAAATAATATTTGCCCACTCAGTACTTAACATCTACAGCAAGAAGCACTTCACACACAGCACAATACTGTGGAAAGATCGTGATAATTAAGGCTGTGTAGGCAAAACTCTTTTACAAAGGTGTCTGCAGAACCAAACTGAAGCTGCAAGAAAAAAAAAAATCTTACTGTGTCTAACTCAAAACAAATCAGGAAGAGTCTACCCCAGGAAGTTTCCACTGACACAGAACCAGAACCATAATGAGCAGTTATCATTACAAAAATTACCTGAATATTTGTCTTACTATGGCATTAAGGAATACCACGTTAACTCCAATATTTGCATTAATTTCCGATTTTTTGAGACAGTTTTGGAACAGAAGACAAGAACGTATGCATCAATTCCTCTGGTTGTATTTGTTCTCTTATCAGTATGATATCAATTCAAAGTGTATTTATATGTCAGTTTTGGGGGATGCTGTATTTCACCACTGTTGGGAACTGAAAATGTAAGTGTATGTGACTCTTCAGAGAGTCCGTTTTATTAACCGAGGTTTTGGATGTCATCCAGAAAAAACTAAACATTGTTTTATATCTGGAAGTAGAATGTATTTCTGGACTGAAGATTTATCTCGTCTGCCACAGTACTGTCAGAGGTAAGGCAAGGCAAGAAACGCATGTATATGAACTAAGAAGGTATGAAGCAAAGCTATCAAGACAAATACAGTAGCCATGCTGAGTTAGGTCAAAGGTCCATCTCACCATCTACAGCGGTAGCAAACTCCCGCAGAAGCAAACAGGTGGTAGCTGCTTGAACCATCTCAATAGCACTAATCAGAAAGCATGTATTGCAGTCCATTCACAAACCAAATCACAGAAGAGGAAAAAAGAAAAAAGCTTTGAGTTCCACATCAGGAAGACACTTAAATATTTAACACTTTCACCAGGCCTGCTCACTTTCTTAATACAATTGTACATGCTTTGCTGAAAAGGATGCTTTGCATTCTAATCTGACATCCCCTGTAGTTAATGTAAAATCTCCACCTTCAACAGAGTCTGGCTTAGACCTGATCTAAAAAGAGCTAATGATGGGGACTGTGCCTACCAAGAACTTTCTGCAGTTTAAGATCCCTAGATGCTTGCATGCACTGTTGTCAGCCTAATCCGATCAATCCATTGATTGCTCCCACTGGTGAAATTCTACTAAAATCAGATGAGGTACACAAGCAAGAACCTGATAGATGGCTGAGTAAATGAGATCTTCAGGGCTGATCTAGATGGTGGGTCACAAAAAGCAACTACTGGAGCATTCGAGCAGCCTGTAATTTTTGATGGAGTTTTCTGAACGTACATAGGAATCTCTGTGTTCAGAGATCTAATTACTTATAGCAAAAGTCTTATAAGGCGTGAAAATGAGGCAAAGCAGAAAGATTCTATAAAGTGTTATGTGAGCATTTAGACTTTCAGATGCATACATTTTTGTACACACATTCCTGTTTGCAATTCGATAGCTGGTTGAAATTATATAAGGTGATCATCGGCTGCTACAAAACTCTAAATAGAATTAAGGAACTGCTAAAAGTTGTTTCTAAGTATTTGTGTAGACGGAAGAACTTAGCAGTTGTGCAATAGACTGCAATGCTGAAATCTGTCTAAATGCAGGAGGTGTGACAGTGATTTCTCACAAACAGAGAATTCATGTTTTTATTATAGAACCGTTCTATTTTGTTGTCATAGGTTCATCTGATTTATTCCTGTCTTTGCTAGTCATTCCACTTACATGGTTTCCAACATCGTGATATTAGTTCAGGACTATCTGGAGGCAGTAACTTCTGTTTTCTCTGAAAGCCGAAGAGTTTAATATACATTTTTATTCCATCAATACCAAACTGCAATTTACCAACCCTGTGTTGGTTTAGTGAATTATACACAATTTCTATGCCAAGGTCAGATTCAATTCTGTGACATAGGGGAAAACGGTGACATCTGAAAGTGCCTAGATGAAATTGACAGGTATGGGTAGAACTGTGTTAAGACCCAATTTTCCACAGTGGTTAAAGTTCATAACTTACCTGATACAGAA
Source organism: Pygoscelis adeliae (assembly GCF_000699105.1). Taxonomy (NCBI): domain Eukaryota; kingdom Metazoa; phylum Chordata; class Aves; order Sphenisciformes; family Spheniscidae; genus Pygoscelis; species Pygoscelis adeliae. Next base: position 3,175,259 of record NW_008824791.1, read on the forward strand.
CAGGATTGGTTGCTTGCCCTCTAGACCCTCTCCCAGAAACAATATAGATTTCTTGGGTTTTCACTCACACTGGTGTTGTGAACTGATCTTATGGCTCCTTCCTCTGGTTGAACTAGGACCCCATTATTGATACTGCTAGGAAAAAAAAATCTCTCATAGGAGTATGTCTTTAGCATTTTCTAGTTGGTGCCCCCGAGGATGCATAGCATGAAGTTCTCATCATCCCATTTAAAATTTGGGGCCTGGAGTTACTTCAATCTGCAACTAAGTTTTTTTTTCTTAATCACCACAACTCAATTTGTCTTTCTGTAGAAAAGCTGTATGGGTCTCCTCCAGATACCTTGGATCACGTACCTGGTCAGGGTACCCCAACATAACTCATGTTTTTGTAATCCACAGAGCTGAAGACCAGGACCACATTATTTATGTTACTGAATGGTTTGTACCTCTAATGAAGCCAAGAACTGTCTTTGGTATAAATTGTGTAGAAAGCATGCTAAGATTCTGGCAAATGTCTTTGCATGAGACAAAAACAGTCCTGCTGTGTATTTCCTCCTGAACAAACAATGAAGGGCATAAATGACGGAGTATCAACAAACTCTATAGCTGGCAGCGGGGGACAAAAGTGCCTGGATACTCCTAAAAAATAAACTGTTGCTGCTGCCAATATTTTGCTTCATCCTCCTACCTAGCAGAATTTTTTTAAGTCTTTTTTTCCCCCTCAGATGTGCATCAGGCGGTGCGTACTGCAACACAGGAAGTAAGAACTCACTGCTGAAAAATTAATACAATGAACCGTTAAGTTGAAGACTGATTAAAGCTTTTCTTCAAGCAAACAATTTCATTTTCAGGAACCAGGTCTTCATGAGATGAAGGTGGATGACCACTGGATCCCTCAATGTGCATTTTCCATACAATTATACTACATTTTCCAAGGTACCTAAAAGTGACATCTTTGACACTCCAGGAGAATAATTTTATTCCTTAAAACACTAAGGTCTGCAGTTATGAAAAGATAAGTGACCCATTTGAGGGGAGACGCAACTATATTGATAGCATGGCAGGTGCTGAAATATTAGAGCCATTTTCACATTCAGGAACACCTGCAGTACCACTTCTTCCAGTTTTGCCCGAGTGCTACTTAATGGTACATTTAGAATGACTGAAAGAGGACCCTGCACAGACAACAGAGATTTCACAGAAGCTAAAAATGTATCTTGTTTTCCTCACAGAGATATTTGCATTTACTTCTTTCACTGGAGAGTGTTTGCAATGGTTCATTACCAGGTACTTAATGATAGACTGTGCTGTCAAAAACAAATTGCAAACAGTAAAAACATTAATGGCATACCCCATATGTTTTCAACAGTACTAACACAGCCAGTAACATGCTGTCACCTGAAACATCGTTGAAGAAAGGAAAACCCAACTATAAAATCTAGTGACTTTATTATAAAACATTCATTTTTAACCAGTTTTGATTTTAGATATGTATCTAATCCAGGGGATCCAAGGACTCTGAGTGTCCCTCATTTCTGTTTTCAAAGTATCATATAAAAAGCATTGGTATTATGCCAATTAAGACAGAGGAAAAGCATATTATTTCACTTCGTATATAAAGCCACACAGAAATAACTACCAGGTACAGCATGTATCTTACACAAGTCCTGCGAAAGAGCAACAAAGATCAACTCAGATTTCAGGTTTTGAGAATCCACTGCAACAGTGTGATAGCATAAGAACACTTAATTTAGGGAATCTAAATTGCTATTCAGGTTTCTAATTTGCAAGTGTACAAGCCCCGCAGAGGTAAAGCTAATCTCATTTTAACAGATAGTAAAGACTATGAAAGGTAAATATTACACTTAATTCAGGTGCAGTACTGATTCTCAGTAGTGTCACTCATAGCCACCAGTTTCAAACCCTTTTGCAGAAGGCAAGGCCAGACTGGTATCTGATATCACAAGGTAACAGTAAATTTGCTTGTTTAAAAGGCTCTGACACTGGGTTGTAACAGATTATAAGAATAACAGTAATAAAATACAGGGAAGTAGAGATTTATTTTTAACTAAGGCAATTATTAGTATCAAGTGTTAACCACCATATTCAATAACACTAAAGTCTAACATATTTAGTGGAAGTGCCCTTATTTTTATCCTTTGATCTGCAAATATGCCAGCAATTCTGATTTCAACACCTCAGTCTTTACAAACTTGCTGTTCAGCCTGATAAACTCTGCCAGCTTAAACTGCAAAACTTCAAGCTAAGAAGCACAACTCAAAGATAATCTGAGAGTTTCCAAAAAAAATTCATCAATTAAAGACAACCCACCAAATTTGCTTAAAGGTATAACTGAACCCCAAGAGCCCCCACTGACTTTTAAACTGAAAACACATCTGTACATATTACAGACCTCAGGAATGTGTTTTGAAAACTCCAGTTCCATCTCCAGTATTGCTTCTGTGGAACAACTCTCTACAATCAAAGTTGTCATCTGGGGAGGAACTTGTCTGCAGTTGCATTCACATATGTTCATAGCCCAATACCAGTTGCCAGCACGAGCATCTACTAACGGGGGCACAAGTGACATCCTCTCCTTACTGATGGCCACTGATCTACCTGCCAAATATCTTCCAGCCTAAGAATGTAGCAATATCAGACAACTATTAAACGTTTCATAAACAGGTTCATATGTATGTATTTAGATTTAAAAAGTAATATATATTTAGATTACCATTCTCCTAGCTCTACCATTTTCTGCAGGATTGAGTGATGGTCATAACTACTGTAGACAGGCAGGCCTCATCAGGCAGGCTGTGAAAGTGATCAGCTTTAAAGTATAATTATAATTAGCTGTGAACATTCTAAGAGGAGGGAATTAAAAACTGCCTACCGAGGAACAGCTGGGCTATCTATCAT
>NW_008824791.1:3178206-3181313 GCF_000699105.1 Pygoscelis adeliae
AGCCTTCTCTACTTGAAGCGGAGAAAGATTTCACTAGAAGAGTCTATTTGTGCAAACAGTTATTGCTTATTAGAAAGGATCAGTACTGCTATTAAAAAAAAGAGTCACGGTTGTTTATGACACATATACAATATACCCCTTTACAGAGATGTGAAATACAATGAAGAATGTTTCACATCCTTCATTTTAGGTCTCCCCAGGTAGCTATCTTAGGTTAGCAGCCTGTGTTCTTAATATAGGCAATACAGAGCAAAATAGAGAGCAGGTGGCAGTTCAGAGGATTTAAGTCAGATATCCCGTATTCACAGGAGACTCACTATAGTGGACATTTGTGGACGCTCATTGTTCCTGGACCTAGCAAGACCACAAGTACTTTATCCTGCTCTGAGCACTGCACTTCAGGAGGCATGGCACAAATCAGAGAGAAGAGAACAATGGAAAATGCAGTAAGAATCAGGTTTTTTCTTTAAGACAACCAATAAAAACAGTTTTCCTGTATTCAAGGATAATTGTAAAGAAAAAAAGACAGTCATTTTCTCTCTTTTTCAGCTCACAGCATTGGGGGGGGGGAAGAAAAGAACAACCCACTGCTGTAATCTGACAACATCCCCCATGCAAATTCATAAATAGGGGAAGGACCTAACTGTACAGATACTTCACACATTGACACAGGAGAGATCTGGAGGGTATTGAATCTCCTTCATGGGTTCACATAAAACCGAATAGATTCATGGGATGTAATGGCTTAACTAAATTAAAGCTTGCCTCAGACTGAAGGGACTAATGCAATGCAAGTTATTTAACTTGTGGTCCATGACTACTGCTGATCTTCAAAGAACTAAAAATATAAGGAAAAACACCCACCACACAGGGAGATTTGGGAAAATATGCCTTACAAATGGGAAAGAGACCTGAAAGACAAGAGCAGCTGAATTTCAGAAGTCAGCTGAGACTGGCTCAGCAGCATGCAACTTCCAGGGATGTTACACTCATGTCCCCCACAAAATTCAGTGGCAGAATATAAACTCTTCCCTAAATAATCAAAGTAGCAAATACTGTGCTGCCAAAGGACTCTAAGTTATAACTGTATTCAGGGATGTGTGATAGCACTCCATTTCCAGCCAACACTGCCAAGTCCTCAGAAGAGCTATATACCACCTATTGTAATTATAAAAGAGGTAACTAATATCACAGATTATTCTTTCTGTGTTTCCTTTCTAGTATTTCTTTACTACTTTCCATTTTGTGCTGCTGTTTGGAATACAGATAAATGGATGTTTTCGTATTTTGCAGAAGGATGAATACCGAGCATCCAGACAATCTTAAATGATTCACAGATTAAAAGAAGTAAATCCATCTTCATTTCTAGGATATTAAGAGCATATATAATTCCAGGTCAATAAGGTCTTGAGTCACCAAAATATGGACTTATATCTTTTTTCCCCCCTGATTTATGTAATTTTCACAAGTTCTTTTTTTTATTTTTTTTCCAGCTCCAAGTCCTGTTCAACTAGAAACTTAACATCTGAGAAAACTACACTTGTATATTATTATGCAAAAGCCAGAATTGTACAAAAAAACCACAATGTGAAGCATTGTTAGAAAAGATACGCAGAGAAATGAGTTTGAGACAACCATTAAAAATAAGCAGCATTAATGACTGGTGACGTTTCCAGCTGTTTGGTTATTTTAGCATAACTATACTGATCAGTATTCGTTACTAAGCTGCTATGAAAATAAATTCCAAAAACCATAATACATGCTGGAAATGAAGCTATAATCACTCTTGTGTATTGGAAAGCATCTTAGCCTTGACTTTAAAAAAAAAAAGCAGCAACATTTAAACACGATGCAGTGAAAATTAAGCATGCGCCCAGATAAAAGGTCTTCCTGAAGTTGGACACTTTACTGATTATGGCTTTTATCTTAAAGAAAGACAGAGGCAGTATAAATACTTTTTGTATTATTGAATGTATATATTGACTATAAAAGACATATTTGACTATGATTGTAACTTTACTTACCAGTACTATTAGAGAGCTAAAATCTAAAAAATGAAACTGCGCCAGGGAGAGATTCTCAGCTAAGATTAAAGTTAATGGCACTAAGAAATTTTAGATAAACTAATAATCTGCCACACTAAATGTGCTTAGAGTTAAGTACTATGATAGGTCAGGTCAGGCATCTTTGTTCTTTGTAAGAAATTAGTTAAGAGCCATTAAAGGAAGCAAATTTTACAGTACTTAGATAAAGTAAAGTTTGGTAGGTATTCTTGATGCCCAAAGCACTTATCTGGTAGAGGCTATGACCTACAACTGGGGGAAATGGAGTTCAAAAAATGTATAACATATAAATTTGCCTCAACCGTCTTGTGAGTCTCTATAAACCTGACACCAAAGGGAAAGGCAAAACCATAAGCAACCATTTTCAGCTTCACTGTGATTTCTCAGTTTCAAGTTAAGACAAGACAGTATCCTTGTATACATTTACCAATCGCTCCCAGAGATCTACAAGTGCATTTGAAAGTCTGGACTCCTTCTTTGAGATTATCTCAGATAATTTACCCTAAATTTGATGCTATTACAGGAAATCTCATAGCCTCCAAGAGAACAAAGATTACAGCATTTTTTACAGGGAGATTATCTCGAGATGGTTCACGTAAGTTGATGGAAAAGCTATTTAGCCATCAGAGAGGCAGATGCCCTTCGATAGCTTTGACAAGCTGAATGCATCACCTCAGCAATACTCTGTAGGCCTGAAAGATGAATCAGGTTTATAAACACTTCGCTAGATGAAATCATCTTTGTTACCTGCTTGAAACAGACCCTTACAGTCTGCAAGGCAGTCTTCCAGAAAGAATAAAGTAAGCAGTTCTGAGTAAATCCTTTTGCTTCCAAAAAAATAAAGTAACACAGGAATTGGAGAAATGGACTAAAAACCAATGTTTTAGGAAACTGAGACTTGTGACAGAGCTCCTTGTAATGCTGAATGTATTACTTTGTGGCCAAAAGTGGTGCTTCAAATTGCTACAAAATTATTAATTGGAACTCACTGAAAGATGAACCCAAAACGTTCACCAAAGTAACACCTTCAATTAATGTTCATAG
>NW_008824791.1:3181358-3198297 GCF_000699105.1 Pygoscelis adeliae
CAGAAGTGGGGCTTTTCAGCTAGCTAGCATAGTAAACATACACAACACGGGACCTAGTAAAGGCCCCAGAGGAAATAAGGACTTGCGATTCAACCAAAGCAGCCTTCTCCAAAAGTGTTTACATTCTAAAGCCACAGGCAGACAACGAGCAGATACAGAAGACAAACATGTACGTATAGGACTGACCTGGAACACAGGCAAAAACAGTTATTTCCTGTTTGTGAAACTTCTACAAGCACACAAAGTTTCAAATACGTTGTTGCTTTCTGACTTGTGATGAACTAACACTTTTGGTTTGCAGATCATCTCAGAAGGAAATGGAGAGAGGAGACATGGCCAGGCTGGTGAACAAAAAGGGTAATTTTAACAACAGCTTAAGAGAGCTTCCTTACACTATGCAGAGATAAGGAAATTCAGTCATGACAGTTTAGACAAATATTTCGGATACGTGAAGAAAAAAGGAAAAAAGGAACTCATCTAGAAACTTTTGCTTTTACAGAATTTCTAATGATACTGTAATGGCCTGACAGTTTGTGTTCAGTCTGCCTAAAGAAAGAATTTACCCTAAAGCTACAGCTTAGCGGTGGAAGGAGCAGGCACTGTCCACCATGACAGTAAAGTTGAGGGTAAGAGAAAGAGAGCTGCATTTTGTCTACGTTGAGTCAGAGCCATACTGCCTAAAGTGTCTGAAAGGCAGGCAGAAATATTAGATGTTGGAAAGCTATAGAGTACTGTCTTTTCCGCCAAGCAGATTACACTCTGAAGAATGACTGTGCCACCATGTTGTTGACAGCAGCAGCTGGAGAAGAGGCCAAACTACAGAGTGGATAAGGCCTACCAGGCAGTGCTAAAGGGGAAGATAAAGCCCCATTAGCTTCCCTGGGGTAAATCCCTGCCTGTAGGCCAAACACTTTCTATGCAGCAATTTCATTGGCTCTAGCATCAAAAGAGAAAAAGTCTATTAATAAAGACATACTTCCCAGGGTGCTTGCTAAAGAAACAAGCCTTTTATAACAGTCTTAATTTGCATTCAACAGGCAATTACAGGCACTGGAAACCATGGGTACGAGAGACTTAGGTCAGGACCCAGTAACGCTGCCAGCTCTAGTCGAGCACTGCCTGTACCTTCAGCCAGGATCAGGTCTGTGGCTGAGCTGAGAGACCAGCAGCCTTCCTCAAAGCCTCTGAAATGAAGGCAGATGCTTTCAAATCCACTCAAAACAGAATCTAGTCAGAAAAGGATCTCTTCTCTATCCACTGCATGTCTGATTTTAACCCTGCAAGTAGGGACGTTCATTGCTTAACCTGCCTATGAATAACTATCACCTCTTCAAAACGGCAAAGCAAAGACAAAAACAACCTAGCTATATTTTTTCCCCACTGGGGTAGCAGCTGACATGCAATGCTAGGGGAGGAAAAAAAAATACCTGAAAATGAAGAGTGGAATAAGACTTCCAGGAAATATTTTCTCAATCAAGAGCCATACCTCAGAACAGAAATGTGTCTCCCTAGCTACCCCCTGCTCACCAGGTTTTTAGTCACACATGTCTGAAATGGGTAGCTCTACTCACTGCATTCAGCTTTGCTTTTTGTACAGACAACTAAAATACTGATCATAATTTAAGTTTTTTGATCAGGTAAATGTTATTCCAGGGGTGACAGCTAGAACATGACCAGTACTGCCTATGCTTGTCCTCCTCTTTTTTTTTTTTCTCCTTAGTGTATGGTGTTTCAATACAAAACTTTATTTTTAATTCATGACCACCAAGGCAGCAAATGAAAATCTGATACTATGCCACTATTCATTCCAAAAAGCACCTATTTATTAAAGATCAGGGATACTGAGCAAATACATTTTCAATTCTCTAGCAGTGTCAAAAGCCCTGCTATGAAAACACTTTTGTGCCTCACCTAAATTAATTATTTTGTGTTTTTTTCTGGTAATGCCAAACATTATTTCTTTATGAGCCATTGTAATAGTTACTTTTTAAATAAAATTCAAAAGTATTTCTGAAGAAAAATAATTTCGACTCAGAAAACCATTCCGTTTGAAAGCTTTCAGATGCTCTTTGCATTTGTGCCAGAAACAGTTTTGCAAGATACACGGAGTATTTTCATTGTTGAATTTTGTAAGCGTGAAATTATTCAGCCAAAACCTGATTTAAAGTAAAGTATCTTAAAGTTAAGACAAGTCAAGGCTAAAGATTACACCCATGTAAGCAGACACTTGGAAAACAAAGACATCTGTGGGCTTTGAATTAAAACCTGTACAACAGCTCTTTGCACTTCCAATACTGTTTTTATACAACAGACACTTGAGCTGCAGAGGTACTATCATCAGTAGACTCATCTATCACCATGGAGAAATACAGAAATGTCTTTACGATAATCCTAAACTGTCATGTAATGTCATCAAACAGCTCCATTATTCTCTGTTAAGGAGCCATTCTGCTCAAACACCAATTTACACATTTTCCAGTTACTTCCAAAAACAATTTTGTTCTGCCTTAGTTATGTTTTACTTCACAATTCTGTCCGTCAATAAAGGTTATCGCCATGGATGGCCACAGCATACTCAGTTTGATTAATAAACAGGATCTGACAGCCTGAAGCTCTTTTTCATTTCAAGGAGTTTGCTAAGCCTACCTCAGAGACTTTTGAGAATCTGGCCAACAGGTTGAACTCATTCACATACTGTAAGCAACTCATGCTCAAAATCTTCCCCCACCACGCCCAGATATCAAGAAAAAGAGGCAAATATCAAAATACGGGATTCAAAGGGAAATAAATATGTTTTAGCATGGAACCACTAGAAGGGTTTGTTCATCCTTTTTCACTATGAGCTAGAAATACAGTATGCCATAAGTTTTAACAATATAATAAACACCAATTGATTTCACTAGATCCTACTCATTTCATTTGGAGTTAAGGGCAACAGCATCAGGGTCTAAATTGGCAAAGTGGTATCTGCTCTAAAGAATCTCTCAGCTGGAAACATGGCTCCATTCAAAACATGGCAGGAGCCTCACAATTTATTCTAGACTAAATGTATTCTTGACATAGTGCTAAATTATACATGATCTTTTCCTAACCATGCAGTGGGAGTAAAAATTTTTTTAAATATTCCCTAGCTTGGACAGCTACTGAGTAGCAGTCCTTAAAAACCTTGCAGTACCTAGAAATGGTGAGATGGCTTACCTCAGTCCTCCCTTCCCCTTAGGACCCACAGGCTGCTGTGAGAAGCCCTCTGTCCATCCCATGCTCCTTGCCTGGGAAACCAGACAAGTTTGTTCCCATCAGTACATGATAGCATACGTATTCCTACAAGGCACCTTCAGCAGAGAACTGAAGCCTCTGAAACACAGTCCTCTCTGGTTTCTCCTGTGGGCCATGCAGCTCCAAACCACCTCCGACCAACCACAGTGGCACTGACTCTGGCCATGGCCACAGCATACGCATGGCTGAGGGGCCAGATGCAGCTTTCTGCACCAGTGGAAAGAATAGTACGAAGAAGGTGCAAGTGGCAGTCATAGTGGAGAAACATAAAGAACGAGAAAAGAAGAAAAATCAGTCTCCCAGAAGCTACTATCAGGACTACACAGAACAAAGTTCATTTCTCTTTATGGTTTTGCCATTTCAAAACTTTTTTGCATTCTCATTCAGAAGAAAGAAAAAAAGGTTTAAAATACCTGAGGAAAACCTATGTCCCAGCTTGTACACAATCTGCTTTAACCCAGAGACTTGAAACCTGGAAGCCACAGGATCCAGTATCACAGATCCAGGTAGACAAACCATCAGAACACACAAGTAAGCTTCAAAATCCCGCCTAGCCAACAAGATCTGACCAGAACCCCGCCTGGTTTCTGGATGACCATTTCTATTTTGACAGACTGCAGGTTCCCGCAAATTGTTTCTTCTTTTAATCTGAGCATTTCACACCATTTTTTCATCCATCACCTCTGTGCTGGTATACAGAAAACATATGCACAAACACTAGCACACAGTCATGAGAGCAAGCTGTGTATATAATCCTTGGGGCAAGTGTCTGTTCTTGCGGAGAGCAGGACACTGCTTTGCAAGGGGTTCTGCCAGGGTCAACAGGGGTATTTATGCTGTGACATGCTCATTTCTGTCGGTTAGGGATTCTCTAGAGGGGAGGTTTTTTTTCTGAAGATGTTTCCCTGCTCTTTTTCCACTTACTGAATAACTAGCAAATTCCTCTAGAACACAGCCTTAATGTATACAGCAAAGTAAAGGGGGGGGTGGATATGAGCCCTCTGCTAACATAAGATGATGAGTGACAAATAAGCTTTTCAATTCCCACGGGGGGGGGAATAAAACCAGAAAAAAAATAGGAAATTTGTTTTGTTTGTTTCATGGCTGACAGCTTCCATCTATTAAACAGGCTGCTCTGAAGAAATGCTACCCACTGGCAGCAACTGTTTTCTTTAGAGGTAAAAGGTGTTAAAATTTCTATCATTACAGATTTATAATTATTTGTGGCAGTACTGAATAATGATTTAGTGATCATTCTAGTAAAAATTTACTCATGTTTACTCTCCAACTCTCTAGGCAATGATCTTTAGATGCCAACTCTATCACTTAATCCTCCATATAGTTCCCATTATGTTTATCAATGGAACAGCCTCTTTATTTTCTCCTTGTAAGACAGTGTTTTCAGTCACTTGCATCATTGCCACAATAATTACTTGGCTAACGTCTTCCTAGGTGAAAATGGGACTGGATTTTTCCTTCCTGAAAAACTTGAGCAATATGTTTTTTTGTTCTTAATGAATTTAATGAAGATTAAAAGAGAACTTTTAATTTTCAAGTAGTTTTCAAGACTAAAATAAATAAATGAATAAAACCAGGCCACTTTTTGTTTCTGATGCTCTGAGAGTCCTCATTGTTCCGGAGCAAAAATCCATCAGAGAAGCAGTACTCATCATATCGCAAGTCTTTCCTCCTCTTGCTGCTCTTCTGACAACCTGCCCAACATCCGCTGACATACTAGCATCCCAAACAAGTGTGGCTTGCATGCACACAGTTCAGAAACTTCAGATTGTACCTGTCCAGCATGCAAAAGCAAGAGTTCCCTGAAAGTATTAAACCTCATCCAAGACTGAATTCACAACCAAAAATGAATAAAGATAAAAAGCAATGCAGTGGGACAGGACTATTGCGGTGGAGAAAGTAATTTAATAACTTTTAAACTGACTTTCTGTAAAATTTAACAGGTGGCAATAAGAAGTCAACAACATATTAGAGTTGCCAAAAAATGGCACTTTGGTTGCCACAGTTATAAGCCTTTTCTAATTATAAAGATACGGGTCAAATTCAAAACACACTGAGCATTCTTAGTTCTCTCAAGGAAGAGTGGGACTTTTTTCTTACCATTAGCATAGTTTCACTTAATACAAATTAAATGTTAAGTATTTCATATTTATCTCAGACAGTAAATGGTGCATCATGTTTCCATTCTTGTCAAAGCCTGGGGCTAGATCCTCAAAGGAACAAAATATTTGTTCATTAAAGACCAAGTAGTACAAAAAGAAGAATTCTTCTGACCTTTTCCTGTATTCAAGAAAAAATAATCTAGCACTGTAATGCTAATTCACTTAGCTGTAGGTATTACAAATATTTAAAAGATTGTGTCTACATTTTATACTAAGAACATAAGGGCACAGCACTGGCACCATTCATCTGCTATTCTCAAAACAGTTTGGGGTTTTTTATACAAACAATAACAGTTAATTTTCGTTTTGTTTGAAATCCTCCAAGTCTACAGAATTCAGCAAACATATCTAGAGCTGTGAGAACTGTAGTCCCTAAGAGTCATCATCTTTAAAATTAATAAACCAAAGTAAGTGGAAAAAGTTTAGGCTGCTGATGTGTGAAGTAGTGAGAAACGCCTCTTCTCATCCAAAGTATCATCTATCTTTGTTAAATATTGTGGCGGTGTCTCAGACTTAAAGCCTCAGTTCTGTGCTTTGCTAAATCAAAGGCATGATGACTCCGTAAAGGTTATTGTTTTTGGCAATAAACTTTTTAATAGCAGAATTACTCTTTTTTGCTTCTTGCAGCTTTCCTGTAGTAAAATATTTCCATTCCGATTTAGCCCACCTCAAATCACAACTTGTTTCATCCTTAGAGTATGCTTTCTGCCAAGATAATGAATTGTAACAGCTTTTCATATCAAAAGAATGAGTGAAATGCAAAAGAAAACTCAGGATGATACAGTTCTATTTATACCTGGAACTATTTTAACTTCTCAGAGCTGTATGAATCTGAAAGTGTTATACTTCATTTAATGCGAACCAAACAACCCCCACATTATACAGCTAAGAAATCAATCTAATCTCAGAAAAATAAATTATTTCTCTGATTGCAAGTTACTAAACAAATGCACAGCACTGGCTAAGTGCTGTGACTACCTAAAATAATCTACGTCATTTTATTCTCATATTTCAAACTTGTTGGGTTGGGGGTGGGGGGGTGTATTCTGGGAGTGGGGAAAGGTATTGGGAAAGGGAGAATAAGGGAAACCAAAACATCTTTGTTGGTGTTGTCATTTTTAGCCATTCTTGCCAAGGATATATATATTTATATAAAGATTTTCTTAAGTCTTCAGATGAAAAGGGATTCCCCTCACCCCTTGAAATGAAAGCAGATTTGCTACTACAGGGTCATGGCACCATGAAAACAACCATCAAAAATCAAGCTATTCCTGACTGCAGGAACCTTCCCAACGGTGACTGTGATTAGAAATCATAATTCAAAAATTCAAAGCCAAAATTGAGTTTAAACTGAATTCAACTGCACTGCTTTTTATTTTTAAGATACTGAGAAATTCAAATGCATAAAAATATAAATGAGAACATTCTGTAGTTCTGCATGGTAGTTTTTAGAATGTAACAAGTTTAATGCAACACTGTATTAGTAAGCTTCATAAGTATCATACAATTAGTATACTACAAAAGTTAACAAAGACACTAAGGCAGAATGACCTAAAAAATACTATATTCTTTGACTTAATCTTCCCCTTCTCTCATTGTTATTCACACGTTCTACAACTCATAACTACAAAGAGTGGGAAAAAAGGTATTTTGATTGACTAATGCTTACTTGGATATTCACGTATATAAGGGTATATAACGTAAAGGACAGGATTTTCAGATACGAAAAGTTACCTTTTTGGTTTTTTAATGAATGCCCTGGCAGCAGCTACTGCACCTATTGGTATGTGGCTCTAACAGTCATTTTTCTGTCTTACAGTTTTGCCAAAACTGACCAGATTTGGAAAAGATAGCAAATTCCAGAAGGAGAAAGGAGGAAGTAGACAAATAACAGAGAAAAGATAACCCAAACTTGCTCAATTTATTGCCTTACCAAAATTGAAGAAATTTGATTAGAAAATAAGAAATAGTAAAAGAAGAATGTTCAATTAATACTTCCACTAAATTTGCAGCTTTGGAAGGGGGTTGGAAGAAAGTTGAAAATAGTTTAGTGTAATAATTTTCAATTCAAAAAACCAGAAGGGCTACAGGTATCTCTCAGAATAGGATTCTTCACTTACACTAAAAAAAACTTATTTAATAAGGAACACAATCATCATTCTCTTCTAAGCTCAAAACTTGGGTTTTATTACAAATCCAAAAACAACTGCAGTGTACACAGTTTTCATGGAATTTCTCTTTTCCTTTAGCTCTAGGAAAAGACTTCCCAGTTTCACAAAATCTTAGGGGGAAAAAGGTTCATTTTTCGTAATTTTAACATAAAGCCAAATTACGTTCACTAAGTTTTTCATATTAGGCTTAAAGGTTCACTTCGAGACAAAAATGAAAGATGAAGTGTGTTTAAAAAAAAGTCAAATGCCTTACAAGGGCTAATGAATTCCAGACCATTTGTCTACATCTTCCTTTGCTTCCAAGACCACCTGCCACCATCTGGTTTAAAAGTTTTTTTGTTTCCTTTTTGTCCCTTCACTCATGGTGTCATCTGTCATCCTGCTGTTAGACAACTCCAAGCCTTACACTTGTTAATAAACGTAATAGATAAACCTCTCATTGTTTGCTCACCTATGCTCCTAGGAGAACGCCTCTGTATAACTGCCGGGATGGGGGAAAGGGGAGAAGAAGCAGGAGGCAGAATCAATCACTACCTCCTCTCTGAAGATGCTTGTGGAGTACTGCTGTGCTGCCATCTTGCATTTGAACCCATCCAACTTATCAAATCAACCCATTATCTGTTTCTGTTGAACCCTTTCTTTGCTCTTATTTATTTGCCCTTCTTTGTTTGTTTTTCGTTTTTTTGTTAGCGAATGTTGCAAAATGAAGAATACTACATATTCCCATTCTTTACTATTTTGTTTTTTCCAATGCTACCACCTCTTCTCTCACTACCATTTTAGAGCATTTTTGGTTGGGCGTACATTGAAAGCAAAAGGACTACCGATCTCAATACCTCTTTGCTCACCTGTTGATCTTTTTGCAGCCACAACTTTGCTCACTGCATCCACTGTGATTCAGTCTGTAGTCAAAGAAACTACTTAATTTCTCTGCCTCCCAGCTTGTCTTAGAGAGATATTCCAAAAGAATGCACTCAGCTGCACAGTCTTACGATAAAACTTATGACCTCTCAATGTCAAATGCTATTTTTAGCACCGTACATTCTACCTTTGCTTAATAGAATACCTCTTATCCCAAGAAAGAATCACATAAACACGTAACATTATTACAAAACTATTTAAATGTGTGCATGTATATTTTTTGTTACTAACCAAACACAAAGAACTTTAATGGCATAGGATCACAAAAATATAAAATAAAGGTGTAAGTTATCATCTATATGCAAATGTATTTTCCCTTTAAATCCATTTTATAAGAATAGTGCAAATGCCATTAATCTTTATTTTTATATGTGTAATTTAATAGTAAAGACAGTTTCACGTGAGTGTGATTTTTTGATTACTTTACCCCAACATTACACTGCTTTTATATTATTCACTAAGCTATGTCACATGATTATGTATTCTCTTCATTTTAAAGAGAAATATTTTGTGTGTATAGAGGTCTCTATTAGGTATTGACCCCTACTCTTAGGAAGGAACAGGAACATACCATACCACCTTAGCAGGAGGCTGGAGACTGAAGCATCTTGTACTCCATGCCAGCCATTCACCCAGCCTCCACCGCCTTCTTTCATTAGTACCTGAACTGCCCTTTGAATCAGTGTGTGTGAAAAAAAGAGCACTGAAAACAGAAAGGCAAGTGGGTAAATGGCTTGGAAAACTGAAAAGGCCAAGGGCATTGAAAAGAACAACTGACAACTGAACAATTTCAGGAAGTATTGTGTCAGAGGGAAGAACAGTCTAGTGACCTGGAAACAGGTGAAAGTCTACACTAAAGCTGTGTGATGAAGCAGGAGACCCACCGAATGCCATTTCACTTTACAGATTTTGCTTGCCTTACAGATCTCAAATTAAAAAGCATAGAGTAACAGAGGGAGGCAGAACTAAGACCCTGATATGAACAGAACACCTGACTCCTGCAAATATCAACCTACACTGTGTATCTCTTTATAAGCACAAGGAGCTTATTAGCCTCTGCAAATGGTAAGCCTGCTTTGCAGGCTTGGGGGAGTGGGGAAATAACCAGAAATTGCTTTACTAGCAGTATTGGCTTTTCAGGTAAAGCAAAGAACAAACAGACAGGTGTTTGTACTTTGTCGACTTTCCTTCTTCATATCCAATCAAATTACCACCTCCAAGCTCAATGAACGTACCACTCCTTGGTCATACCTTTGCAAAGGGAACAGAACTTACACTTAGATGGCCAATCTAAAATAGGTGCCTTGACTGACTTATCATCAATGGATATTCCCTCTGCCTCTCCAAAGGGCAGTTTATCCCAGCCTCCCTGAAGCACTCCATGGGCATGTCTCCCATAGGTCTCCAGTCAACTAGGATGGACAAGGCAGCTATATTTTAACATGTTAATGTTCTGCAGACTAATCCCATACTTTGCTTCCATCTGTGGAGGGGAATTAAAAAAAATAAGACCCAAACCACCAAAACCTCAGACACCTGCAGAACAGAAACTATTCGAACAAAAACAAAAAAAAGCAAGCCACTGAACTTTGTTCTGTCCTCAGCAGCTTCTTGCTCTGCTCTCTGGCTTGGCTGACGACACCTAGTGATGTAGTTAAATATGTTCAACATAGCCAGCACCATTCATACAGAGCCTGGGAAGAGGCCATCTCTACATACATAAGCAAACAGTTTGGAGCTGCCATATGATCATTTTATCCTCAGGTGTATGCTATGCTTTACAATGTCTTGACAGGACATGTAAGCATGCTGATGGTTCACGGCTACAGCAAATACACTTGCAGTTCTTAGGTGACCAGCTAACACTCTAGTTGTACTTACACTGGGGGTGAGAACTTTCCAACCAGTATCAGTATCAATTCAGGCAGAAGATGAGCTATAAACACAACCAAAGTTGCTTGTGAAGAACCTAATCTTTATGACAACAAACTTTTTTTTTTTTCTTTCAACTTAACTGAGAGATGTTAATGCCCTGATAAAAGGATAGCGAATCTTTACAAATACATTCATTTCAGGAGACTTAATTATGCTGAGTAAATGAATAAAGCAGCAAATGAATTATACTGTTGGATAAATGAATTAAACTGAGTAAATGGCTTATAATGAATAAATTTTTTGAAGTTGTTAAACGAATTACAACAAGTAACTGCAGACCGTGAGTAAATTAATTGTTTCCATTTCTACCAGTATCGGTATTTTGCTTTCTATCACATACTGAACTCAAGGTCTGATTTTAAAAAATGTTTCTAATACCTCTTGCATTTAATTTATATTACATATTCCATGAACAGGGTTATAGAGTCACGTTGTTCTTTTGATTGGTTCTGTGTATCCCCAAGGGAACAGAAAAACTGTGGGACTTGAATAGACACCAGGCTCAGGTAATAGCAAGACAATATTTTGTAGCAGATTCAAAAATTAAAAACACAAAATGTTTTCTTAGTTGCATATCATTATAACTCCAAAGTTCATTCCAAAATTTAACTGTGCCTGGGTATTTTGAATTCTCAAAGATATTTTGGTATTTGCCACATTAGTCAGATGCCCTACAGTTAATCATTTAAATTAATTTGCAATATGAAATGTTTAATATAGGTCTCAAATGTTCTCACTTCACTTAACAAACTGAATGCCAAGTAGCTAGAAAAAAAGTCACAAAAACGTACCATGACAGACACCCCAGATGCCATATTCATCTCTTTTGATACCTGTTATCAAAAATGTCTAGACAAAGCAGCAGTCACTGTGTTAAATAGTTCCAGTGTACCATGTCCAAGGAAAACATCCATGCATTAAATTTACTTAAGCAGTGGCTAGAGAGGTATGACTTTGTTTCTGCATTTCTGCCCTTTATTAATATATTTGTTATAGCACAAGTTACGTTTTGAAATGTCTACTGTAAACTTGTAAGGTGATTCAGAGCAGAGTTTGTAATGTCAAACAAACACTGTATTAGTACAGTTTAAAATATAAATCTCAATCCCACTCAAATACTGACCAGCTTTAACTCCTACTAGACATCCTTTTACTTAAGGAAATTAATTACTCCACTTCTAATGCTTACTAGGATCTCACCTATGATAACTCTTAAACTATGGGGCCAAACTAAAAGCACATGACAATGAGAAGGAACACACATAACTTAAACTAGTGTTGTTTGTTCCAACTCCCATATTCTTCTAGTTTTTCTGTCTCTAACAAGGTGTGAAATATACCAATTCAGATTTCATTTTGGCTGCATATTACACAAGCTAAGAAATAGCTAAGAATGCTAGACTGCAAAAGTTTATGAAAGTAAGTGAAGGAAGACTATATTGAACTGCACAGGCAGAGGTAGACACTGGGCAGACAAAAAGCACTGATGTGACTGTCATTTCAGTGCAATAGGTATGCTGAAAATGCAAGCTGGTAGACAGTGTATCTTTTCCATATGAATTCTATCTCTAGACCATATTCATTTCCCAGTTTGCATTGATGTTCTTTTACAAAGCCATCTTAAAAAGGCTGGTCAAGAAGCTAGTCCACAGGAAAGATGGTTTTATTTCGGGTTCTACTTTTCTGCATGTCTTATTTAAGCTGAGTACTTCATCAGATTGGAATAAAATAAAAAGTAATTAAAAATTATATGTCTGTAAATAGTGAGATCACACGATAACAAGCTTTCAGGCTCCAAAAACTCTTTAGCAAAAGGTGTTCTAACTCACTAAACGTCTGAAGCTCAGCTCTCGGAAAATAAGGATCAAAAACATTCATAGGAATAAAAAGTATAAACCAGGTATAAATCTGCCTCGTTACAAAGTAGCTAATTTTAAAGCAGTTCAGCTACTGTTGCTGTCAGTATATATATGCCTGCTATTACCACAATTTTTTTCTTGAACTGAGCGAGAGGACACATTTTATGGCACTGAGAACACCCCCTACCCCTCCACCTTCCATCCTTCAGCCAGTGCTTACACAACAGGAGATATAGTAGCACTGCCATGTGGATACAGTGGAAGTACAGGTTGTTCAAACACAGTCTATAAAAGAACACTTAAAAGGCATAGCCCAACTTTCCTGTAAAAGATTAGCTTTATTTATTTTCAAGAAGAGACCAGTACACATCAGCTTAGTAAAAGCATACAAAATAGCAAACAATGTGATTAACAGAGAACAGACAATTTATATTCACCTTTTCTTATAATAAAGGGACATGAAGATACTCAGTTAAACAAAAATCAGGAGATTTTTAATCATGCATGCACATTACTGGCATTTGGATACTATCGTGTGTATGTTCATAAATCATGATCTCAAGGGTAACGCACAACAGCCCTGTTAGATTCCAGTTCAATAGTTTACCACTTTGCACGGACTGGTTTTGATCCCCAGAGTAATTTCTGCCCAGAAGTAAATTAATTGTGTTTCTGGCAGTCTAAGGTGTGAGTAGTTTCTGGATGAACTTTATTGATCTTTCTAACATCTACACACTTTTACAACCTCCAGCAGAAAAGCCGGAGAAATTGAGGCCCTGCACCCCAGCACAGACATAAGCACATTTATTGTACTAATGAAATACATCAGAGCAGAGACAGCTAGTTTGAGCCAGCTGACTACCTAGCACAAACTGACATATCTCTATCAAAACTGTGGAACTACACTGATTCTCAAAGCAAGCCTGTGGATCTCTTTCTCAAGACAGAATATATACCTTCTTCATTCCCTTCAGAGCAAACACACTGTCTGTCCCTACATCGGTAGATATTTGCATATCTATAAAGCTTCACATATCTAAAGGCTTCACAATAGAAGTTGAGAGCTTTGGTGAAGGCAGTATATTCAGCCTGAAAATATTATAATGGAAAAACTGTAAGTGTGCACAATTTTGTTGTAGATCCCAAACCTTCTGGAAGGAAAACTTGAACACATTTTAAATATTCTATTTCAAAGAAACTAAACTGTAGAACTAAAGGCTTGAGTAAGGAAACTACCATCATCAACTCCATGCAAAAGTAGCCCTACAAAATGCAATTTCTGCCTAGGGAAAGGCAAAAGCAATGACTGACTACTGCGACTCTCATACCTGTACCATGTACACCTTCAGCCTGAACGTGTGCCATTCAAACACGAAGTGAGAATTTCCAACGTTACCTGGTACTATATGCATGCCTGAGTTGAGACCCTCACAACTAGAGGCAGATATAAATGACATCTTTAATTACCAGAAGTAGCCAGGAACTTCATTTTGCATACTTTTCCTGAAGGCACTATCATCGCATTAACCACATGCAAAAGCACTGGCAGAGCAGCAGTCACTCTGAAGGAAGCAGAGAAGTCTCTAGAGGAACCTGCTTCTTTTTGAACTACCAACACCACTTTTTGTAGCAATCTAAGATTTCCATGAGGTTTTTCACAATGCAATAAGTATACCAGATTAATTACTGTAATTCCCACTAAGAACAAGTGGGGATTCCCTAGCAACACTGGCATCCTTACTTTGTGAATGCAGTCAAATCTCCCCTCTTTTGTGGTGGAGATTAAATCAGTGACTGCATTTCACAAACTAACTTATTCAACTTAACAAGGAAGTCAACCACACACAGTTACTCTCACAAAACAGACAACATGAAAGAATTTTCCTTCTCCCTCTTTATAACTATTTCCCCCATACCCGTGTCCCTCCAGGAATTACATACATTAAAACACTGTCTCACTTTGAAATCTGTGATCTCCATTTGGGGTTGCTGACATTTACATGGTTGCTACCACTGAAAACAAGGTACAGACTCCTTTCATTTTGGCCAATGAGGAGGTATTCATCTACCATGTGCCAATCCTCATTTACAAAGCAGCTGGCAGTGAAAAAAAATGGCTAAAAGTGATTAATAGCTACCTGTCAACAATGTGCTCTGCCTACACCGGCTGTAATTCTGAGTTCCTAAATATACCATACAAACCCACATTTGAACCACTTAGCTATTATGCTATCACTGCATCAACCACACAGATGGCAAAAAGGATTTCTAAGTTGACTGCCAACAGACTGCTGAAAGTGCACCAACAGCGGTGGAAAAATCCTAATAACTCTACATAGATTGGCATGAGAAATGCACTAGACTGACAACTTTGCAGACTTAGTCCACAAAACAGTGAGGGCAACAGCTGTGCCATCTTCTCCATACTGCCCCATCACTGTATTTCACTGCTGACCTGGAGAGACTACCACTAGAAGCAAAGAAACGTTTCAGTTATTTTGGCATCTCTGATGAGGCTGCTAGCAAGGGTGCCAATTAGTGCCAGGTTTCATCATATTTGTAAAGTGGAAATGAGTTTACTCAGAACTGGGCTGAGACTACCAAATTAATTTTACATAGAGTGCTTAGCCACCGGGTGGTAACAACTTGCAGCTACTAATGGTTTGGCTGGATTTGAATCCTAGAGGTAAAAAGCAAAAGGCTGTCCGTCCCACTGCTGGTACCTTGACATATTCTGACCTCTACTAAAATTCTATAATGAGGAAGGAAAGCTGTCCTGCTTTTAGGCAGACCAGGACATGAGGAAGATACGTGCTCTTACGTTAATTATCTCTTCAAACTGGTTTAGGACTGCATACAATACCACATTTAAGAGGACTGCTGTAAACATTTTACCATCTAAGAGCTGAAGTAAAATCATTTGTTTGTGTAAACCACAAAGACAGTCTTCTGCCTGTCACTAATGATTTTTAATGCTGTAAGATGCAGCATGCATGATACACTTTGCACTGAATCTGCTGGACTAATGCTCCCTACCCAAGGCCATGTTTTTATTATTACCCAGTCCATAAGTTTTTATTATGCAATACAAATATTTCCAAATGTCTCATATCACAAATGTGCAAATAGCACAGAGGCATACTTAAAAGAATACTTATTCATCTTACAGTTGAGAGTTCTGCCCAAATTTTGTTTAAGGGAACAACTACCACTACAACCATTCTTATGTCTGTAGTACAAGTATCAGTAGTTTGAAAAAATAAAGCATTATAAAATCTGTAGATTAAAACCAGGCCAAATGCCTTATTAACCACTGCAGTTGAGAGACTCTCCTTTACTGCAAGAAAAAAAATCTAACTTCTCGTAAATAACTCCAACAATGCTGTATCTTGTAACCCTCTGAAATATATATTAGGCACTACAAAATTGCATGATACTATATTTAACAAGGCATCCTTTCTGGTCAGGTTCTTCTTCACAGTCAGCCTTTTTGTGTGCTATTGAAGGGTTTTGGTTTTTTTTTTTCTGACAAGGATGTTGAAATTGCTTTTTAATACGACTGGGAACCAAGATAAAGTACTTCAGCTCACATTAGAAGAGGGATTAGTATAGCAATTTGTTCAGCTGAAGTGTAATGAACTACATTTTGGCATCTGAAACTTGTAGACCTACTCTTCCTTAAAATATGCATTGTGAAGCTCCACAGGCAGATACCACCCTCCAATTTTTCCTAAGGTTAAAAAAAAATAATAATGGTCCTGTGCTTCATTTCAGCTAACCACTCAGAAACATCGCAAACATGCTTAAACCTTAGCTCAGCTGCTCAGCTCAGGCCAGATGAAGATAGTAGTCTGTTTGTGTTTTTTCCTTGTGGTAGAATATTTAACACTTAAAAAATAAAAATAAGATACCGCAATGTCCTCTATCTTCTAAAACTAATTTAAGAATCAGTTTGAGTTTGGAGAGAAGTTCAGGGTTTCTATTCTCTCCCCGCAGCCTTCTGAGTGGGTCCCTACAGGAGGGTTTTCTGGAGTCTAATAATGTCCAGAGACCAAGTCAAACTCCTCTCTCTCCTAGGCAGAACATTCATGACAGCTTTAACTTCATGCAGATCCCCTGGTGTCAAGCAAGTCTTGGGCTCACTCTGCAGCTCTTCCATCAGCTATCAGTGATTCTCCATCACAGCACCTGGAGTCTAACTCAGAGACCCCTACACCTCTACCCGCCTGGGTTAAAGTTGTTTGCACTACTGGACTGGTGCAGGCAGGAGGGACACAAAACATCCTAGAAATGGGCAATTACCTCAACAACCACCTCAAGAATCAAACTGTCCTAAGAGTAGCTTTTCTTTTTTCCTTTCTTAAAACACTGGTTGAATTGTGGTGCTTTTTTTACAAAGCACAAACCTTATAAACATACAATACTGAAGGGGAGATAAATTTCTTTGGTCCACTGAGATTGGCTCATTTTCAGTCATTTACTGCTGTTTTCTATAGAGCAGGAGAATGCTTATTTTCCCTTTTGATTTCTTTCCTCACTCCAAAGTGTTTACATACATGTTTCAACCACGGAGGGAACCAAGAGAAGAAAAGGACTT
>NW_008824791.1:3198328-3253433 GCF_000699105.1 Pygoscelis adeliae
CTCTTATTTTTTACCACATCTGATAAAAGCTTATCTAAGGGCAAATTATGCCTACTGAATTATGCCTACTTGTTGGTATTCGGTACACAAAGCAATTCAAAACAATTATAGTTCCTAAAGCTGCTGCTTCTTAGATTGTATGGAGGATAAAGTTTTCTGTCCTACCATCATAGCCTCTTTTCTTTGATACTGGGATCAGGACCCTGACCTTCTTTGTACTGCTATATTTGTAGGTTCTATAATCCTTTTTACCTTTTCTTTTTTTGCAGTGCTGTAACCAGATGTGAACGCAGTCCTTCAAATGGGCTATGGCTGGCGCAGTCTGTAATCTCAGCATGACTCCCTTCGATTTGTACTGATCAGCTTCTGCTTTCATTTCACATCTGGGCATTGTGTTTGCTTTCTATGTATTATATTTGTTTGTTTTGAAAACACTTTTGAAACATTCTCAACAGTAACTCCACACTCATCTAAAACAAAACAAAATTTGAGAGCAGTATTGGAGTTATGTTCCCTTACCTTCTGCAGTATTAATTTTTAAAAGGAGCTTAAAAACTGTGCCCTAAAGTGTAAAATTTCAAGCAGCATGTGACAGTCAAGTCATCCAGATTCCAAAAACTACCTTAGTCTTTGCAAAGCTTATAGGAGACATACTTTCTGACTAAATATTATTTGTTTATGTCTTCTGTTTTGTACTATTATTAAGAAAGTTGTACGGTAAAATGATCTTTACGTCCTCTCCTAAAAAGATCAGTATCATCCAGATGTGCTATAGCAAGACCACAGCACAGCCAGTTTGGAACAAAGACAGAAGAGTCCTGGCTGTTACTGTCAGGAGAGGCTGACATGGTTTGTATATCACAACAGCTCACCTGGCTCCCTGGGAGCTGAAGGGAGGCTCTGCCTCATGCCAATGGACCATTACTCCCAAATTTGTTCCACAGACTAAAATGCCTAAATGCTAGTGCTGGTGAATCCAGTGAAGCGAGTAGCCATTACATGGCTGGTTTTCATCCTCCTACAGAAACAAAACTGGGGTGTGTGTGTGTGTGTGTGTGAGATATGCTCCCATGCTACAACTAAAGTATTTTTTCTAGTTTAATCACACGTGCTTTTACTATTCTTTTCGTTCACAAAATATTTCAGATCAAGCAACTTACTGAAAAGTAGATTTTTACCTGTCCTCTCATCTTTGCCACAATTTTACCCATCTTCAATGTCTATCACATTCCACAAAGATTCAGCCCCCTTCTAATCAGTTTTCAGCACTGAAGCACTGTTCCTGTATCACTGCTAACCTTCTTTCTTACTTCGTTTATGCTTATGATACTTTCCCAGTAAGCCTCCTAAATACAGCAAAGCCTACATCTTTTCTTCTGATAAACCTCCTCTTTGAGTAATCACTCCTACTAGAAAGTCCACATGCCTTTCTCTCAGCGGTTCTGTATGTTCATACAGGTAATTGTGCGCTGGCACAACACAGAATATCCCTGTGTATTATTCTGTTCTATTTCTTATTAATCATTCCCAAAGGAAGTATTTAAGCTATGCATTAACATTAGAAAAGTTACAGCACTGAATAACCATAACAAAGTCTTTTTCTCCCTGTGAGGAAACTGCAGACAGTATAACACCAACAATCTGAACTCCACCCCATATCCCGGTTCTTCGAAGGCTAGCACTTCCCCTAAAAAGCTTCATTATGGGTACCAAAATCCACAAGACCTACTTTTTTAAAAAACTTGCTAATAAAACAAGCTTGCTAGCCATTAGAGGTTAAAATAAAACATACTTATTTCACTTTTTAATATGCTTTACAAGTTTTTATCTACAACCAAGAGAGGAAGAGTTTTTTTCAAATGACAGTAGCAATTGTTACACCCTTGACTACAGAAGCTGGAGCCCAATGAAAAACCATAATATGATGTGATTAAATCACAAGAAGCCACAGCACTGTTACTACAACAATCTGAGCCTGAAAAGCCTGATTTATTCCTAACAGAAGTCCTCCTCTTCCTATTACTGGAAGCCTATAACAAGCCGACTCCTAAATCAAGCCTAGCTAGAGGATCTAAAGATGCACTTAGGCTTCTTTGTTTCTGCCACAGACTGGAACTAATTCTCAGGTAAAATAGTTTGTCTTCCTTAATTCTGACTGACTTGATGTCATTAAAATCAGTATTGCATAGGTTTCACAGCAGAGCTAACGGGAAGCCAGGCTGAATAAAATTCTCATGTCCTTTTGTTAAGACGTAGCCAAAGTGTATGGGTTGTGTACTAGGAGGCTGCTGTACTTAAAAGGCACTGGCTTCCTTCCAGGTTAAAATTTTGACTCTTGTCTTAGGGGATGAGGGGGATTTACATGGCCCAGAAAGTGTCAAATGTATGTATGGCTTTTCATATTTTTACTTAGACACAGTAAATAATACAGTCCCTCAGACCTCCAGAGGTTTTGATACAAAACTTGTGAAGCTATTTTCTCAATCTCTCAATGTTTTAGCAGTGCAGTGTTCCAAACATCCACTTGTGCCAGTAGGCCTCTCTCACTGTCTTTGAAGTCCTTTAAAGCTATGTTGATGTCCAAGTATTAACTAGTGTAATTAACACTTAGATCATGCAGGCAACTCCTGAATTAGCAGCTTCCTCATGAGCTTTGTTAAAGCCCAGTGCCTGAACGTCATCATCCTGCTGTTACCTTTGAGCACAGCAGTGTAAAATAGAGAATGAGAAACATGATCTAAATACCATTTCATGACATAATTTCCAAGGAATCCTTCCAGCTTTGAGACAAAATCCACAATATAAAGCTTACTAGATAGCATCAGCAGTGGTTCCTCCAACAATATGGTCCTTCTTCTTAATACCTTCCAGTCATTTCCTGTAACTGGAGATGCCTGACAAAATCTAAACCTCTAAAACAATGTTAAGACTCTCCTACATCCCAGGGTACGTAGTACACATATCAGTATGCTTCTACTGTTAAGTAACTTCAAGATACAGTATTATTCCAAAATTCTAGTGTCTTTAATTGTTTATAAACCATGAAATAGAAGGAGTCAGAAAGTTTCTATGGAAATCAACTGTTCCAAAATAGTATCTTTTCCCCATTTCAAGAACCTCCTGATTGCTGGGTTTTTTCTTTTTTTTTTTCCTCCTGCCTTTCCTCCCACTTTTTTTGCAAAGAATCCCTCACTTTGTGTTGGGAAGCATCTATACTTACTGGATAGGAAATACTGAACATTTCAATAGTATTTTTCTTTACAAACCACTCCAGTCTTTTCAATGTCAGTGTTAGAGAAAAAAAAATGCTATATAACACCAGCAAGATATCAGTTGTTTGGTGAATTGGACATTTTTGTTCATCCTGAATATCAGAAACTGTGCATCTGGACTATTGAGAGCACATGTCACTACTTAAAATGAGTAATGGGCTCTCCCCTCGGAGACAAGATAAAATACTGGCCAAGTGAACTGGAGAATAATGCTTAGATCTGAGAGTAGTACTGAGGATTAATACATCTTTGGTGCTACAGGGGATGAAGCACACAACCAGCTGAGTGCACTGGGCTGTTTCTTTAACTCCTGCTTAGTCATGAATCTATACCATATTCTGAAATAGAGCATGCCCTGTGCCATGGAGTTTCAAAACATATGCATACATGATCCCAACAGTTCCACAGTGCTAACTCCTCCCTGGTTCAAGAAAGATGGAAAGCAAACACTGCATTAGATCAGAGTCTGCAAGTGCCAATACTATAAGGTAAGAACAGGAGATTAGGGCTAATAGGGAATGGATTTTTTTTTTTTTTTTAAACTGTCAGCTAACAATTTGCCACAGTGCTAATTTTGTCATTGACAGAGTACATACAAAATTCATGACAGATAAATTGAAGAGCTCTTTTGTGCCTATGGATTGAGACTTAGTAGGCATATAGTACAAATCACAGGTTGCTTGTGGAATTTGAATAATTTTCCAATAGTAGGTTGGTGTTAGACACTTCAGAACTGGCTAGAAATACAGAAACATGTTCTGATTTACTTAGGACCTTCCAAGTATAGTAATAATGTGGCTGAAATAAAAATTGAGCCACAGCTCCTACACATTCTATGATACCTATATAAGAATACACAATACAGAAAATCCTCTCATACAAGATTTCCACTGCTCTAGCTCAATGCCATGACATGACTTCTCTTCCACATTCTTCCTGGCTGCCTCCTGCTGGCTAGAACTTACACCCTTGGAATTTAAACCTATGTTTACTAAAATATCAGGAAATAAATTATACCCCTTGACAACTGAAGAGGCTGGCAAGCTTTCCTCTCCTAGAAAACTAACAGTCAACACTCCACAAAATAGTTAAAAGCATCAACCTTCTCCTGAAGGAAAATACAGACTGTCATAGCATTTGTGAATCAAACCACATACAAGCTTTTTTAAAAGTTACCTAGAATAAGTGTAGTAAGGCAAAGTAAGTCCAAGTATATTTCTCTAGAGTTTAAAGGTTAAGTTCCTTAGCAGAATTTGCCGAATAATGAAAACTGGAAATGCAAACTACTAACTTGAGTGAGATTCCAAATCTCTGTGAAGTATTTTGCCACCTCTCAAATAATTCTCAGATTTTTTTTTTTTTGAAGAAATAACTAAAACAAAGCCCAAAATATGTAGGATAACCTCTTCCTGAA
This sequence comes from Pygoscelis adeliae, assembly GCF_000699105.1. NCBI lineage: Eukaryota > Metazoa > Chordata > Aves > Sphenisciformes > Spheniscidae > Pygoscelis > Pygoscelis adeliae. Next base: position 3,203,015 of record NW_008824791.1, read on the forward strand.
GTATAATTTTGCCAGCTTCCAAGTTTTTTTTTTATGTCCTTCAAAATTCTGCAGATCTATCTACTCACATACAGAATACTGGAGCAAGTTTACTGATGCAGAACCTCAGCTCCTTTTTCAATGAGTTTTTTTGCTGGCTGGTTGAGATTAGCCCATCAATGCCTTACGTGTGATGCACAGTAAATTTCAAGGATGAAATAAACAAACAGTTGGCTACAAATTCAACATTGTGTAAATTTTAATGCTTTTTTAAAAACAGCCATTTCATCTTTTTAGAATAGCACATGCAGTCAAGACAATATGCTAACACTAATGTAATGTCTGTTTATACCAAAACTACAGTTAAACTGATGATGTGTTTATATGGCTGTTGGCACAGTGATAACACATGAAAATGAAGACTCTGAAGTACCATTTTGACCTAGTCAGAACCCTCAGACCCAGTCAGGGACAAATTAGGTACGTCTTCATTTTGCTTGCATTTTTCACTTATTACTCTAGTTTCATCCTAGTTTCAGTAGTTTCATTCTGTTTGTTGATATCTCAGCTCTTAAAAGATACTAATTTATTAACTAGACTAACTAGGTTTTGGAGGAAAATCCCTTTTCTTCACTAATTACACAGGGATCTCTGCCTCTCTAATAAGTCTTGGAACATAGATGAAATCTTTTTTGTGCTCATTCAAACTAAGAAGGAAAGTTTAACACCCCTCAACCAGGGACTCCCACACCACTAAGACATCATAAGTTAGACAGAGCCCATGATAACAAAACATATAAATACAATGATATACAAATTTTATCATCAATAGAAAGACATACAATGAAAAAAAAAAACACAACCTCAAAATATTTTTAGGATTTCCCTCCCTTCCCCCTTTAATAATCACAGAAATAAGAAGAGTTTCACTGGAACGGGACAATTAGCTACGAGACTTATGAAACAATTTTTGGAATCTCTTTCATGAATTGCAAAAACAGTATTTATGGATTATGCTATAAACGTTTACACTACACATTCTCATCTTCCACCACTATGAATGGCTTTATTGAGATCTTTTCTCTCTTTTCCAGATAAAGACAAACTATTTCAGTTCATACTTCCCGCAGACTGACACTGTCTTAAACATGGCCGTGACATCAAGTAAAGATTACCCATCAAAACTCTAAGCACCCTAAACATGCAGGGTCATTTTTTAAGCCCCACATTTGGGACTGATCTAGAGCCTTTTGCAGTCAATAGTCCAAAATGCCTATCATCATCTTTGTTTGGCACTAGGTCAGGCCTCTCAATTGGTAAGAAATATTATGGAAGGCCTTATCTGTACCATTGGTGGGAGGGGGGAGAGATTTAATAACCATTAAAGTTTTAGGATTAAGGAAAGGTTCGGAAACCAAAGGCAGAGAAAAGTAGCATGAGAGTCCTTTCTGTCCAACCCCATGTTGTCTATTCAGAATGCACTGACGCCAATGAATCCAGCTGGTGAAGAACTCACAGTATAGCTTATCTGAAGAATCTATTAGTGTTATTAGCTAAAAACTCAAGCCCAAGTAAAATGCTTTTGGTGTAACTCCATATCATTTCCTCCCAGTAGGAGAAATTACAAGGAAACAAGAAAATATGACCTTAAAACGATGCTCTCGTTTCCTGTCTAAGATGACAGCACAGCAATACGGAAAGCACAATCTAGAAGAGAACAAGGGAAAAAAAAAACCTCACCATTGTAACACTATCCTTTTCAGCCAAGAAGACAAAACAAACTATAACATTTCTAATACTTGTGTCTAAGGAACTGTAACTCATATATTCATATAAAATTTTTGTAGTCTAAATTCTCAGGCCAGTTTCTCTCTTTCATCACGACCCCAAGGTGATTTCAATTGTTGCAGGGTACCTTTGTTCTACAAATAGGAAACATACTCTGACATCTTTGAATAGTCAAACCAAACAAGTCTTGCTTTTTCATAATTCACATTGTTATCTGATAACAATCTAGCACGAATGTGACTGCTCCAACACATGGGGAAAAAAAAAATTAAGGCAAAAAGGAGCAAGCCTCCATAAATCCTAACTTATCCATTACACAGACAAATAGGATACACCACCTTTTGTTGTTTGTACAACTTGCGTTACTTGCCACTATGTCTTCTTCATGTAGGAGCTTTAATTTGAGGGTTAGAGAATGAATTGTTTATTTTGATAGTGTCTCCCTACTACTTCACATGTAGTGCGCTGTTTCATTTGATTTTATCTCTGTATGTAAGGATAAAATAGTTAACTCCAAAGCCTTTATAAAAACACTTCTACAAAGATATATCCAGAGTTCTGTATTTCTTTGCCTTTTAAGTTGTGTTCCTCTTCAAATGCTGGGGAGTTGTAGAAACAGCAGCTCAAGTTCCAATGACTTGTGCAGGCAATACTAATAGCAAGGCCATAACAGCCATTTCTACATTACATAAAAAAAAGAAGCAAGAAAAAGTAAAAAAGAAAAAAGTCCCCAAATGCTGGACAAACTTTAGATTCCATCAATGACTTTTTTTTTTTTTTTAAACATAGTAAATTGCCCATGGAAAGTCAAGGGACATTTCTCAAGTGCCTCCAATAAAACTGAAGTGATGAGCAAATTATGAAAAGGTTGGTTGCCAATACTTGAACCAAAGCCAAACCCTTTTCCCCAGCTTGTAAAGTCTATTGCAGAAAGTTCCTCATATATTTAGCATTCCCATTCATTGCTAAGAACAAGACATAACTACCAATAATTAAATTCAAGTTAAGTCCCAGACTCCCATTTTCACAGCCCAAAAACCTCAGGCTGAACTAACTAACAACTTACATTAGGCATCCTTACTACTGAATTAAATGAGAAGTAATACTTTCTTCCAAAAGGAGCAGCTTATTTTCAAATGAAAAAAAAAATATATTGAAAATCAAGTGACACCAGAGTCATAGACGCATGAAGAATGAGACTGAAGCAAGCAGAACAATATACATGCTATCAGTAATGCTGTACTGAGCGATACTAACCTCAAAACTTATTCATCACCTACAGAATAAATCTCCCAGCAGGATGCCCCAAAGGCATCCCCAAAATGTCAGCAGCTGGGGAAGGGTAGGATTAGCAGGCAGCCCCATTTATTTCTACAGAATTCACCTGGGGCCCTTCAACGCTCATCAGGAGACTGACAGACTCGGAGCCTACCACAGTAAGCCGGAAACCTGTTTCTGCACCTTTGTGCAGCTCATATGCACCATAAAAACCTGCAACTAGACCTCAGTCTGTGATGAGAGGCAAGACCATGGCCCAGAAGGATTCCTCTCATATCTTGCTATAGCCGTGGGACATGCCCCAGGAGCACCGACAGCACAAGATTCACGTACTTAAAAGTTCCAGGAAGAGTCATCCAATGCTTTTCTTTAACAGGTAAACAGCCAGGAAGTGAAAATGGCTTTCTCAGGGGGAGTCAACAAAGAGATTTTCCGATTCCCAGTTTTCTTCTGTATGTATCAGGCTATGCTTCCTTTATTGTCAGTAATAGTTGAGTTCAACTTTTCTTGTTCTAGTTTATATTTACATTCTGTTTGGTTATTACAGAACTCCTTTGCCATACAATGGAAATACTACAGTTTAGAGATAGAGCTTTGAAAAAGTATTAATGCTTGACTTCATTTCCTTTTTTTTCTAATACTAAAGCAATACTTAAACGATTGCTAAAAGGTGACATTTTATACAGCTTATGAAAATGCAATTAAATACTTTCACTCATAATGACCAGAATAGACATCAAAGCAATGACAAATGAAGATATGCAGAATGTTCCTATCTATTCTTAACATTACTATAGCGAATTCCTTTGTCTCTAATGTCTATTTCAAGACATATTGTTTGCCAATACAGAAAACATGCAACAACTGAAACAGACTATTTAGTAAACTTAAGAAAAAAAAAAACAACAACAAACCAGCTATCATAGACACAAAGCAGTTACTTTTTCCCTGTAAGAAAGTGTATGACAAATAGGCCAAATTATTACCATTTTTCACATGCATTTATTTTAGATGCAAGCAGCTGGTGCACTGAATCACCTACCAGCTCTTCCATCACACCAAGGCATCAGCCTGGCCCTATGCAGCTTGATTTTATCATTAACTTCTCCTTTTCCAAGATCTGAAATCAAAATATGGCTCCAAGACATTTAATTTAGGAGGAATGGTATTCTGTTAATGAATACACTGAAAAGTACAGAGGAGTCACTGCACTCAGGGGTTTTTTGGGGTTTTGTCTGTTTTGGTTTTCTTGTTTTGGTTTTATTTGGCTGGATTTTTTTGTAGGCAAAACCTAGAAAGGAGCTGTAGATCCATAAATCAATCTCTCTTCCTCCTGGCACAGGAGACTGTATCTTTTGGGAGTCTTAAGATGCGACGTGTGGGTTGGTTTGACACATACATACCCCCACATAGAAATATCTTTTCCTTAAGAACACCATGCAAATTACTTTTGACCAGCACAGGTCTGTGTTGAACAGGGTCTTAACGCTAAAACATTACATGCTCTGCAAAAACTCCGGCCCTGCTTTTATGCTGAACTGCTGGTGATTTGACTTGTAATAGTCATCTCCTCCAAGGGGATTCATCATGGTGAACACAAATGTAAAGAAGCATTTCTGGCAGCATCAATAGGATGACAGACCTATAAAGGTAATAAAAGATGCAGCTCTGTTCTCAGCCTACCAGTTTAACCCCCATTGTCCATTTAGTACTTTAAAGAGCACTGGGAGATAACATTTGCTTGTGAGGAGGAACGGAGGAATGAAACACTAGTCGACTGACAGAAACCTCCTTCTGTCTGCAGACACTGAAAGGATTAGTGCAGGATTTTAGGGAGGTTCTACCCTTCACAGGCACAGATGATGGGGGAAAGGAGTGAGATGAGAGAAGCCATATCCCCTTATTAAAACAAACTTACCTGAACTTACAATCTCTTGACTTTCCAGTGCCTTCATTAAAAAGGCAGCTAAACTCTACGAAAGTCACTATCTTTTGGGTTTTTTGGGGGGGTGGAGGGAGCACATCAAAGAAACAAGTTCAGAAAGTCAGAATGTAATCTTGTATCAATTTACTGGGTCTACCTGAGATGGAGTTAATTTTCCTCACAGTAGCGCATGTCGTGCTGTGTTTTGGATTTGTGACAAAGACAGTGCTGAAAACACACCAGTGTTTTGGCTATTGCTGAGCAGTACTTGCACAGCATCAAGGCTTTCTCTTTTACCTCCACTCTGTCCCTCCCAGCCAGCAGGTCAGGGGTGGGCAAGAAGTTGCGATGGGACACAACTGAGGCAGCTGACCCAGACCAACCAAAGGGATATTCCATGCCATATAATGTCATACTTAAGAATGAAATCTAAGGGGAAGGCGGCTTTGGGGAGGTAGCCATTGCTCAGAGACTAGCTGGGCATCAGCCTACTTGTGGGAGGTGGTGACTGCTTTTGCATGACTTTCAGGTTTTTGTTTGTTTGTTTGTTTGTTTTTTTCTCTTCCTTTTTCCTTCACTTCTTAAACTATCTTTATCTTGACCCACACATTTTCTCAATTTTGCTCCATTCTCTCCCTCATGCTGCTGGGGGGGGGAGTGAGCGAGCAACTGGGTGATGGTTTAGCTGCTGACAGGGGTCAACCAAGCACAATCAAATATTAGGGAAAATATTCTTTAAAGCGGTATCCAAAGTACTATTCCAGCTATTTTCCTCCAATGAGTAAGGTGAAGGGAGAAAAAAGGAGGCTAATGTGGCACCGATAGCACTGAATTTAGAGTCCAATTTTAATAAAATGCATTATTCAAATTAATGAGATTTAAGACAGTCATTTAAATTCAAGAACAGAAATTTAATAGCAGATGTTAACTGAGCTCTATTGTTGAAATGAATTTGTACAAAAGAGATGAGACGTACAAGAGTAAAAGTGGGACGGTGTTTTGTGGCATAGAAGTAACCTCTGACCCATCCTATACAGCTGCAGTAAGAAACCAGAAATTTTGCACATGCACAGACATGAGTGAAAAATACACACCTGCAATTGTGACAAAGAGGAACATGCAAGAAAACATCTTCCTATAAAATGTCACAAACCTAACAAGTTTCTCAAAGGGACTGGATATTTACAGGGATGGCAAAAATGGCAGGAGTTACTCTACTTGGTAAATACACTTTTTGGGATATCACATCTAAAGATTATAGTAGGTTCATACTGCCAGTGGTAGTCATGTAACCACTGCTCTTGCAGAATACAGTCTAGCAAGATCGGAGGTAGGCAGCAAAAGCCATCCATGCTGCACTGATGATACTACTATTAAAGGCTGAAAAAAATCATTTAAAGCCTGTTAGAGCTTTATCTTTTTAACTGCAGTATGCTTATACTACATCAATCTCTATTAGTCAGGCCTTGTCTTCATTATCAAGCCTTCTAGTCCCATATAGAACCATAGAATAGTTTGGGTTGGAAGGGACCTCTAATGGTCATCTAGTCCAACCCCCCTGCCGTAGGCAGGGACATCTTCAACTAGAACAGGTTGCTCAGAGTCCCGTCCAACCTGACCTGGAATGTTTCCAGGGATGGGGCATCTACCACCTCTCTGAGCAACCTGTTCCACCCTCAGTGTAAAGAATTTCCTATATCTAGTCTATATCCACCCTCTTTTAGTTTAAAACCATTACGCCTTGTCCTGTCACAACAGGCCCTGCTAAAAAGTTTGTCCCCATCTTTCTTATAAGCCCCCTTTAAGAACTGATAGGCTGCAATAAGGTTCCCGCGAAGCCTTCTCTTCTCTAGGCTGAATAACCCCAACTCCCTCAGCCTTTCTTCATAGGAGAGGTGTTCCATCCCCCTGATCATTTTTGTGGCCCTCTTCTGGACCTGCTCCAACAGGTCCTCTAACAAAACCGTAGAAATGGAGGTGGTCATTTCACCTAATTGTCATTGTATTTCACCCCAATCAGCAACATGAGGTCAAATGCTACTAAAGTGAGAACTTCTGTAGCAACCAGGTCTTTCACTTGTGCAACTTCCTTGTTTTCCATAGGATTTTCATTCAAATTATTGACTACTTTAATAATAAGAAAATAAATTATATGTGGGGGTGCTGGGACAGATTATCCCACAGCTACTGATGAGCATAACATCTTCATTGCAAGAAAATACATATGAGTTGGGGGGGTAAACATGGAAACCCCACTGTTTCTTAACGTTGATTTTGGCTCCTGTTGTACTCACACAATAAACAGTATATCACACCATTTAGGAAAAAATCAAAGCTGACAACATAAGGGGAAAAGTCAGCTTTTCTGCCTTTCCTCTTGCACCACAGATCCATTCAACAGCCCAGCAGGTAGAACACGATCTTTCTTTCTACCTTGCTAGAGTTCTTAGCTAGAAAAGAGGAGCTTCTTGTTTTACATCTTTCTTCACCTATTTTAATGAAACAAAGCAAACAAAAAAGCCACCATGCAATCTCAGTGAAGGGAAGCATTACCTAAAAACAGCAATGCAAAGCATGAAGATGTGTTGGAGAGACAAAGTTACTGAATCTTACAATGAGAAGATGGTCCAAAAAACCAAACTGATTGGGAAACCTTCAGTTTTGTTACGAAACTAAGTTAAAAGGCACTGGGTAAAAGGGAAGGAGTAAGAAAAACAAAAAGAAGATCACTGAATGCATTTGGTAGGAGGAGTAAATATTTTGCAAATGAGCAGAAATTCACACAGTCCCAAAGAGGTCAACATAACCACTCAGAACAGTGCAAAGTGAAGCAGCTCACGACACAGACATAACAACCAAACTTTCCAGAGAGGAGAAAAGACTACTCAACTCATACATATTTTCCCTGTGGTATATACAGAGGAAGCAGAGAAGGGACCAGTGCCTTTACAAAGTCTGCCACCAGCAAAATTTATGCATACAATTACTCTGTCTCTCAATTCAGTCAACTCCTACCCCTGTAATTACTCATGTTTAAATGAGCAATAATCTGACTTGAAAGACACAGAAGGAAAAAGTTTCAATTTTGTTTCACATATGTCATTTCAAATGATAACACGGAATAGCAACTGCAGAATGTCGGTTACCTACGGAAAGAAACAGAAAGACTGAGTTGTAGTATAGGCAATCACTCTCTTCCTTCTTCTTCCCTAACTCATGTTCTTCCTTCTGCCAATTGTATGTTTTTTCTTAATCAATAACTTAATTGAAACTTCTATAATAATATTACCATATTCGTTGCTAATTTTGCAAGGCCACAACTATATCCAGGGCTGTGCGTACAGTTATCATTGCTATCATTTGAGTTTATCCAGCCTATAGCATTAATAATGCAGATAAACTTAACCAAGACCCATAATTCCTTCATCCACTGCAATAAAGCAAATGGTGCATTTACAGTTTGTCTGGAGCATTAATATAGTAAAAATGTCAAGAGCAGAGTTTTCTTCCAATTAAACAGACAGAATAAAGCTTTCTATTTTTAATTACTCTTTTATATCTCTGATGGAAAAACAGAGCTGGAAATCAGTTCTGGAAACAGAATCAGCCTAATGAAAAAAAAAAAAAACCAACAAAAACATCCTTAACAGCCATTGTCTTCATTCAGTTTCATCATATCCAAACTGGATTCTCCACCATTTTTCACTTTTACTTTGAACAGCAAAATAGACCACTGATGAAAGAGGATTTATCCAATTATTATGAGCAAAGTAGCTTTAACTTCCTTTAGATATCCACTAACAAGATATAAAATGACACTTCCCGGACACATCACCAGCACAATGGGGCCTTTATTGATTTTCATATCATGTTCTTCAGTCTGAGATGACTCTCTTGAGGACTCTGCTTCCCAGCAGGAAAAAAAATTGCCTTTTCTGTGTTTGAATTCAGATCTATTAATGTATCCCTTGCTGGAGACGGTGTCATTTTAGTTCTTTCCCTCTGCTGCTGATGTGTCTACGCCTTGCTGGCTCAGTGTCCTAATGGATCCCAGGGTTAGAGGTCAAAGTATGAAAACAAGAAATGAAATTGCTCAGCTTGGGAATCAATAAGAAAAAGACTCTTAACAACCTTTCTAAGGGTAAAATGTGCAACCAATGAGGTGTGATAAGTGTGTTCAATCTTCTGCCAAAGCTGTAAATAGAGTATCAAATCCAAAAGAAGTTACACACCAAAAATAAAGACGAAAAAGAGTTAATATTATTGTTCAGCTTGCATTATTGCCATCAGGAAATTTACAGCTGAAAGAACAGATATTATTCTTTTCATTTGTCATTATGAAGGTTTCTGAGGTGCAATGCTGACATCTCTTCACTATACAATTTAGAAGGCTAAAAGACAATCTCAGTAGTCAAATTACTTCTGAGAGGTAAGTTTTCACAGATCAGGACAAGTTAACTTTGGTCATATGTCTGCATTTACCCATGATTGCATATTCAATCTGGGAAAAAGAAACAGTGACATCAACTCTTGGAATTGGCAACAAGAAGCCATGGGGTTCCCACAGCCTTTACTTGAATTTGAAAAGTATAGCAGATTAGCTATGTATATGCAGTCTCTGGCTTGCACAAAAGTATTAATTTGAAGAAACATTTTGATTTTGTAATACAGAAACAGCTATATAAAAATACAACACCTAATGTTTTGTACTGCCTAGCTTTATTTAATATAGCACTTAACAGCCAACATTTGCTGAGCTTAGATCACCAGAAGATGGAAAAGGGAAAGTTAAAAGGCCCAAAATAATTGTATGGCTCAATTTTTACCAGTCTATCTTTGTAAAAGACATAAAATATAATTGCATGAAAGTTCTGACAGGAGCTAACTCCAGTTACAAAATGAGGAAATTGCTTGACAGCTGAAGAAATAAATTTTAATAACAGACATTATGCATACTGAAAACAAAGCTCTCAAACCTGATCCCTACTACCTTCACCTTTATGTAAATTCACTCCTCTGTACAAAGGTATATGAGAGCATCAACATCTGGCCCAATAGGTTTAACTACCCTTTGTTCCCCATAAAAAATAGCTGTCCTGCATTTTAAAGGCATGGTGTGCACACAATCTACATTAGACGGTCTTGCTTGATCTTAGTCTCCAATTCTTCGGCACATTACAGCCTGGGCCACATGAGTGTTCCTCCTTGTCAACCGGGAGAAAAGATTTGCTGCAGCATCCATAATCATCTAATACAGCAGAATATCAGAGGCTTCATTTTGGGGGGTTAAAGGGAAGATCACATCCACATGGACACCCAATGACAGTTTACATGTATTCACAGAAATGGCTGACAGGTCTTTTTCAGTTACCTCAACATTTAATGACAGCAAAATTCATGCAACCTATGGGCAGCTGTATGCCTTGTTCTTTTCCATAGAACATTTAAAATAGTATACAACTAAGAAAGTGACAAAAACATCAGTTCTCATCTCCGTGAGTTGCATCTCTACCCTGCATTTTTAGGAAGAAGGAGAGGCTGGGAGGAGTCAGCTGGTCTTAGGATACAATAAGGGGTGGAGAGAGAAGGGTGGACTGGAAGCAATGTGGATACAGTTCATCACTAAGCTATAAGAGAGTCCTGCACAGAACCCTGAAAACCAGCATGGCAAAAAACAGTTAAGCACAATCTTTGCCTCTCCACTGCTCAGGAGTAGTGGCCCACAGCCCAGTGTTCTTCACCCCATCCTCAGGATGTTGTTGTGTTCTTTGCTTGCCTGCCTGTGACTACAAGCAGACAATCTGGTAGACAGAGCACAGGAATGTCCTGTGTACATTCCTGCCTCCCTGGCAAGATTAACAAAGGAGATAATACACAAACTGTCCAGAGAGAAAAAACAACCCTCCCCTCATCTGCCTCTCTTACCTGAAGTAACGCAGTCACCAAGATCAGTGCTGTAAGAAATCAGGCTCGCAACCTTATCATGAGGGCATCTGGCTTGTAACTTGACATACATGCACCAGTACGGTTCTGCTCCCCACCCCGCTATCTACTCAAAAATCAAGTGTAACAGGTCATTACAAAGGGAGTCCATAGCAAACCAAGATAATGTGACATGTAACAGTGTAACTGTCTATGAATAGATACAAACATAACACCAGATACAAACATAAATACCATAATTTAAATGCCCATTTGCCTCACACAAATGCCATGCCATACATCCAATCACACTGTAACCCAACACTGACAACCTAGAAGAGTCAGTCACCGTGGTAAAAAAGAAAAAAAATATATCAAGAGAAGAGATTTACCACCAAAATTAGGGGAGCTGTCTGCTTTTCTCCCATAGTGCTTGAGCGGGGGTTTTTTGTACTTAACTGATTACCTGCACTGCCTACCTGAATGTTTCTATGTGATTCATTTTGCATTTTCTTGGTTGACCACAGGCATCTTGCAGATTTCATTGTGAAACTCCTAGTTTCTTAAAACAAAAGATCTTCATCTCAAAATTGCACTGCCTTCCTTATAAACGTGGACATGGCACACTGGTGTCTTTACATACAATTCAGAGCCAGTGATTTGTAGGGACTTTAGTCTCCTCAGCCCTCCAGCTATCATTACTGATCCTTTATCACCTGCAAACACTTTCTTCCACAGTGTAACGTGGTACACCAGCAGGGTCTCTCTCTCTGACCCTGGTCTGATTCTCCGTAGGCCAGGGAACATCTTTGTAGCACAAGCTCTAAATTTAATTTCTAAGTGACTGAATTCCTTGGACCAAAAGTAAAGCTTTGTATGAATTCATATGTGCCCTACAGGGCACAGACCTCATACTGACTCACCATCTATGTTACTTATACAGAAGCATAGTCGGCCTTACAAAGCCGCATTTTTAGTAACTCAGCTGAAGGTCTACTGTGTTATTAGCACCAAATGATTAATTAACCATATCCATACACTATATGTCATTGACATTTGCTAGGACATCTATGGCTTGCTTGAGGGGATATTTGCCATTCAGTTCTGCTGGCAAAATGCCTGCTGAGCGAAGACAATCCAAGTTTTGGCCGGGATGGTGTACAGAATGTGCACACAGCAAGAACTCTGCAACAATGACTTGGCCAATTGATTAAATCTGAGTGCTGACCAGCAGGTGTCTTTTTCGTGTGCTTTGAATGGCTTTCCATAAAGCCTTGTACTTTACAACAGCTGGATGCAGTCATACATCAGCATGTCAGGATTTTTTGCTGCAAGATGAAAGCATCACTCATTTACAGATTTCAGAAGTAACAGCTCCCCATGCCTCAAATTTTAGATATTTCCTCAGGACATGTCCCAAAAATTAACAAGTTACAAAATAAAAGACAACAGGAATCTACTCGTTTGAGTCCACTTTGATGAGGCAAATGAAAACCAGTTTGATCTGGGGCTTTTCCTCCATTTTCCTTCCTGTTTTACAACTGAAGGACCAGAGGAGTGCTGGCATACCAGTCAACTCTTCACTGAAAACTGTCATTGGGCATCTGAAAACCAGCCATATGTTTCCCGGTTGTACCAATAGCTTTCAGAAAACCAAACTACTGGTGTATACTTCTCTCACACTCTTCTGACATAGTTTGTCAAGTTTGCCAAAAGGCTCAAGGCAAAATCTGACTGTGAAGAGGACCCATGGCATCTCAGCTCATCCATGAAGTTTATTGAAGTCTTTCTAGATCCCCATGACACAGACTTCCTGTTCAAGTCCATGAAAGACCTTTCAGTAGTATATAACATGCAAAAACACAGAAAATTTAACTCTTCTTCAGTGAAAGTTCAGGAAATTCAACAGTCCAGGCATTCACTGTTTGTAGCAGTGCATTAGCAAAAAATAACTTTTTATGCAACATGATTTTAAAAATACCAGCAACATACCCCCCACCCAAATTAGAGTTTGGAATATATGACCGAAATTACTATGCATAGAGAGGCATTATCTGGAATTGGCATTGTCCTGGTTTCGGCAGGGATAGAGTTAATTTCCTTCCTAGTAGCTGGTACAGTGCTGTGGTTTGGATTTAGGATGAGAACAAAGTTGATAAGGCACCCATGTTTTAGTTGTTGCTAAGTAGTGCTTACACTAGCCAAGGACTTCTTAGTTTCCCATGCTCTACCGACTGAGAAGGCTGGAGGTGCAGAAGAAGCTGGGAGGGGGCACAGCCAGGACAGCTGACCCAAACTGGCCACAGGGATATTCCATAACATGTGACGTCATGCTCAGTACATAAACTGGGGGAAGCTGGCCGGGGGGGCCGCTGCTCGGGGACTGGCTGGGCATCCGTCGGCGGGTGGTGAGCAGTTGTACTGTGCATCACTTGCTTTGTGTATTATTATTTTTTTATTATTATTATCATCATTTTATTTCAATTATTAAACTGTTTTTATCTCAACCCATGAGTTTTTCTCACTTGTGCTCTTCCAATTCTCTCCCCCACCCCACCGGGGGGAGGGGGGGGGCGGGGAGGAGTGAGCGAGCGGCTGTGTGGTGCTCAGTTGCCAACTGAGGTTAAACCATGACAGGCATTAAAAAAAAATAATTACACAGCTGTAATTGTTGTACCTTTATAATGACAACACTTCCAGAAAAAGGAGCCACAATATTCTCAGTCCTATAATACCAAAGTCCCAGAAGCAAACCAAATTTCCACTCTAACTCCAGATGATTTCAATTACACAATTGTCTGTTCACACCTTAGTCTGATAAATTTGGTTTCTCTGTAAAGGTACCACTTTAAAACACTCACTTCCTTTATGCAGAAAAGACCTTCCATGTGATAAATTGACATTTTGTAAATGATAAAAAGAAACATGCTTTCACTCAACATGTAGTTTGAACTCCCTGATACAGAAAAAAGAGTTTACTATTATTTAAAAAGGGAATGAAACACAGAAGTAACTAAAGTACCCAGAGTTACAACTGATGCTAAACATATTTTGTGGATGGATCAGTAAACGCCTCCCACATCACATGACAAATCCATGCCTACTTATTAGAGATCCAAGTGAGATATAAGCACAGAGGTAGCTTTATCTTACGTCTTTGTGATTTTTTTTTTTTAATCTTTCTTCATAAATGTAGTACTAGCCACTACCAAAGACAGAGCACTAAGCCAAACTAACTTTGACTGTTGCCCTGTATGCAAATCATCATGATCTGAAGTTAGGGACATCCTCAAGGTATTTGCAATATGCAAATCAGATCAGAAAGTATCTCACATAAAAAGTGAGACAGTTGTTCAGGAAGAGGTTGGCAGCTTTGTCAGTAGCACTGACCACCTTTGCACAGTCATGTACTTTACCTTTTGTTTAAAGCCTCAAGTGCTAGAGTACCTTCATAGGAGGAGCATGGCACTAGGGCAAACTCCAAAAGAAGGAATCTGCAGTGAAGTGAGAAGTTTTACTGATCAGATTAAGTTCTCTGAAGTGTTAGCATAAAAATACTTTACAACAGAGCAAGCACACCAGTATTTTATGAGCAAGGTAGTTTGTACCATTGAAGTTGCAACAGTAATTACAGTATACACTTCTCTAAGGTAAGCACAGCCATCATCTGTGGGCTGAATAAACAAGCCATTACTCAGGATCATCTCAAGGCTTCTCAGTCCTGCAGAGACAACGGAGTCCTTCCAAGGAAACTGTTCTCTTTCTTGAGGAGGTAAAATTCAGCTTTGGCACAGGCAGCAGAAAAAGGGAAAGAAAAAATGTTCACTGGCCACCGGGGAAATGGAAGTAGATGGGGCCAGAGTAGAAAGGATATAAGACTGGAAACAAAAGCTCAGACAAGAGCTGCAAAGTACAAAACTGCTGCTCAAGATATGCAAAAAAGTAGGGGGATAGTGACCACTGCTCCACACACAGAGTTCCCCGGTAGCAGCAGAGGTCCTGCAAGCATGAGACTGGCATTCTGGGCTGTGACACTGGCAAACTTAACACCACCAGTAGAAGCCAGCTACAAAGTTTCCATGCAGCTCTGACCCTGCTCTTACTCTCCCTCTTTTTAACCAGTAATGTAGTAGCCATTCCCCCCCCTCTTCTCAAATGGAGATTATACTCAGGTGCATTTGAGATCTGAATTTTACGCAGCTCTTCAATACTACTGGGGAAAAAAAAAAAAAAAAAGGAAAATAAAATTAAGCTAAAAAACTTAACCTTGACAGGCACATCAAGGACTTTTAATCTTCCAAGTAATCACTTCTGTTTCCGTCTCAGACACCAAGCACAAGCAGCACTGAACCACAGAGTCTGAAACAGACAAGCCTAAAGAAGCTGAGGGCTTTTGACCCACCTCTTCCTCATGTAATTGTCACCTTTGAGTCTGACTCTAACTCCAACTTCCAGTTTAAGATCTGGGCAGTCTCGCTACTCACTCAAAATATGTCCCTGACTTGACACAAGCTACTGTCCAAAAAACACTGGAAAGTACTATCTGGAATATCATTATAAATACAGCCAGAAGTATTTCTACCAACACAGAAGGCTGAAAATATCCTTGAGGTTACAGTTTCCATAACTAACTGAATCACATCAGCAGTCTTATTTATAAGCTGAGAAAGGATTTAGAAATGCTTGACCTTCAGGAGTCAAAGAAAGATGCAGCTGTCCTCGTTACCATTTGAAACTTCACTGCCACTTGCTGAGGCAGATTTAATGCATCCTCCTAGCTTATCAGCAGAAATGGTAAATAGTCCACATTAATCAGAACATACCCATCTCATCTCAGTCTTTTGGGGATGAAGGTCCATTAGGGAATCAAAACCAGATAAAGCAGAACTTCAATTACTTGAAGCTTCTACTCCGATTCTGCCTGAATTATCCTTGTGTTCCTCATAGAAAAAGGGTGGAGGAAGTGATTTATTTTCTGAGATAGTCCCATTAACAAACAAGAGCAGCACAATACATTCCCATTTCCTTATCCAATTTTTAAAGCACATAAGGGCAGGCAGATGCCAACAGGACTGACAACTCAGTGTTTCCTGGATTTTCAGCAAACAAACATGGCTCTTTACTCCGCACTTCTAAGATCAGAACAGGTGAAGGTACTTTTCGGTAAGTTAAGCAAGAAAAAAAAATACAAGGGTTTCCAGCTTTTACTCCATGTCTTTTTGAATGAATTTAACAACAATTCTAATTCCCAATTCTCAAAATTAGCTGAAGTTTAGAACATAAGCAGCCTAGATCTGGTATGTACACAAGCCATTATCAAAGATGTAGCAAGCTCCTAATATAACAACTGGTTTGAATCTCAGTGACCTTGCACTGAAGATCAGGGCAAACACTTATAATGCAAGCACATTATGGTGGGGTTTTTTCCTGATTATAAGACTTTAAGCATAAGTAAGATTTCATCAATGCACATTTCCCAAGAAACTGTAACTACATTATTTCAGAAAACTCAGTGCAGGCATACAATATTGTTTTAGGCAGGCAGAAAACGGTTGGAAAACCATGGACTTAAGTTCCTTGCATCTCATGTGTTTTTACTTGCAACAATGCAGTACAATAAGGACTACAGAACACTCCTTTTCACATTTAAAAAACCTTTAATAAAAATAGATAGTTTGGCTTCTCTCCCTGTACCTCATAACATTCTGCAATTCTTACTCATATCCCTCCTATCTTACTCAAGCAAAAGTCCAGATGAGCTCAGCTGAAACCCTCCAGGCTAAGATACTCTTATGACCCATAATGAAGCAGCAAAACATGGAAGAAAAAGCATGGAAATAAAAAGACTAGTTGTGTGTGATCTTGTCTGTAGAATCATACTCTCACTTTAACCACCACTCACTGCTTCCCAGATGCTAAGTAAACGGCAAGGAGCCAAATTCTAAAGAAAGTCATTTTAAGTGACTCCATGCAGCCACTCAGCATTCAAAGTAGCGACACGTTCATTTCTTACATGTCATGAAATGCTGTGAATGCTTGCAGTAAGTGTCAGTATTTGTTTGTATTACATCCAAAAGAGTAAAGCTCATTTCCACAGAAACTCGTTACAACACATATCACAACCGTTGCAACATTTCTTGATAAGAACAAAATTAATTTCTGTCTCCTCCCAGAGGGGAGGAACAATTCCTGGAAACAGTCACAATGTAAGAAATTCTCCAAGAAGCCTAACAGCATGTCAGTTAGAACTTACCCAGCGGTTCACATGCTTCCTCAAAAGTATAACTTCTTCAAAAGGATACAATATGCAACTTTCAAACTGCTTTTTTTTAATTGATATTTCTGAACAGCAAGGATAACAGAGGCCTACCTCTAAAAAAAAAAAAAAAAATCACCTGTTCTCTCAGATTCAATCTAGTTTGAAGAGGCTGACATCATGTAAATCCATCCAGAAGGAGACATAGTAAAGCCACATCAAGTAACACTGATCTCATAAAGTATTGTACATGAGTATACACAGTACACATTGAGGAAAAGTATTTCTTTACAAATGCTCTTTTCCTTACAGTGGGAAAAAATCATGGTCACATCTTAGAAAGTGTTCTGCTTCACACAGAAAGCATTTATGGAAAAGACAAATGCATGTATTTGATTGTGAGTTCTGTCATTCAAAAATCACAGGGAAAAAAATGCTATCATCTGAATTTCCACCTTGTAATGTGCAATTTAAATTTCCATCACTAGACTCTTTGTGAAATCATAAACCTCAAGACTGATCACACCTGAGGAAGGACATATCCATTATCAACAGAGTTTTGCTCTACCACTATGGATCCAGGCACTGAGAGGAAAAACTCAAGAATGTAAGCCTGGGGCAAGTAGCATTTATGGTGCTGCATGCAAAAGCAGATTGCACACTGGAAGGCAGCACTTGGGAGTGTGACAAATTTCGCCATTTACATCCAGAAAGTAAATCTGTCATTCTTGGAAGAAAGCTAAGCTGTTTTCAGAGCTTGCTTTGTGTATTTGCAGGGCTGTTCTTCAGGTTTTGTTTGCTTATAGTTTGTTGTTCTTTTTTAGGCTGTGACAGTTTTACTTGCAAAGGGTTAATCATGTGTCCCCAGCCTATACTGAAACAGTTATGGCCACTATTACCAGTTATAGATATTTCTGCCTATTACTTATCTGGCCACTGCAGGTGAAACAGGGTGCACAGAGTATAAAATTGTTTTGGTTTTAATCCTCTGTATTTAACAAAGATACAGCCTCAACACCCAAAAGAGTCTGGATACTCAAATGGACGGGGATGGAAGCAACTACAGTTTTCCTGCCTTCCTTAGAGCAGAGCTGTATGGCAGAACATACAAGTGAGACGGGGCAGAAGCTGCACTCTGCCTTTTGAGGAATTCTGCCCCTCTACAGAGACTGTCTCTGGAAGCATCCCTACATATAGTGCTTCTGTACTCCTTATGGCTTTGGAGCCATCATCACCAAGTCTCCCGATGGATGACTAGAGCCTGGAAAAAAATATTTATTGAGAGCAATTTATCTGACAAATATTGACATTTGCTTCAAATTCCTTTCAGCAGTTCATTATTCGACCAGCTCCACAGACTGTCAAAATTCAGCAAATAACTCTTTTAACATGTTCTTTTCACAACTCCTGAACTCCTGTTTAGGAATAATTGTTATTATTTGACAAGCACTCCCGTCAAGCAAGTATTTTGTCCCGACCTTTGGTGTAGTAGTACTACAAAAGCAGAGGGAAGAGGACACATGACTGCAGGTCTGCAGGATGTCTCCATTTCATATTCAGGAAGGGCTATAAAACCTTGTAAGGCTGTAAGCAAGCACCAGAGACACTGATGCAGAAGTGCTCTAGCTAAAATGAAGACCACAGGGCAAGTTTTGATGTAGGATCCACTAGCCAAAACCAACCTCTGTCATCATTCACACAGAACAAAGGAACAATCACTATTCTCCACTCAAAGATGATGCGCTTGTGTTGCAAACTTGCAGCCTGCTTTCAACCTGGAAGTGGATTCCATCAAATGCATCAACCTACGGGACTGTTCAGGTTGTATAGACCTAGGGCCTGAACATAACATAAACTCAATCCTTACCTCTACTGGGAGATACATAATGAATCCGATTCTACAGTCTTACCCCTTGTGTCATCACTTATCACGGTACCAAGTGTGAGCAACATGCAAGCAACCAAATAGGACAGCTTTTTAAAACAGTCATATAAGATCAAGCAACTACAAAAGCAGCAGGTGAGTAGAGCATTTGCACCACTATTTTTAGCAGGGATTTTTTCCCTGATGTCACAAGGAGATATTATCAGAGTAAACAAGAAGTAAGCACGCTTTTCACTACAGATATCCAAGACCGACTATTGTATACTGTAGAGAAAAAATTAAAAGGCTAAATATAAAAACTGAAAGCAAACTCACTGTTTGGTTTTGTATTGTTCTGCTCTTTCACCACTTCACCACTACAACTCTAATGTAAAGAATAACTGGAAAGGCAGAGACACACATTTTTCTGGGTTGTTACTTCCTCCACCCCTCCTTGTAACAAGTCAGCAAAAACAAACTGGTGTACCAGTGTACAAACTAAAGCACTCTTTTCTTGTACTTTCAAGTTCAACCCTTTTTGCCTGAGGAATTCTCTTGGCTCACGGGTTTGATATCAGCCCTTGATTGTGTTTTGATGTTTCTGCAGATCTACAATTGAGTTCAATTCTCAGCAGCCAAAACAGACATTTGTCATCCTGTATGCATCAAATTTCCTGTGGCATACTGCCCACTTAATCATGCAGGCAAGGGGAGCTTTGACAAAGCAAGGGGCTCTCTGCAAGCCACTGTGACCTAGCATGTGTGGAGTCACATGTAATTACCATTACTTAAACGGCTCACTCAAGGCTTCCTGGTGTTGCTGCACACCAGTTCAACCACACCAGAGTGTTTGAGTAAATATTTGCACGCAACAAGGAGCTGTTGAGGGGGTTTTGTCTACAGCCACAGCCTCCTGTACATTAAATATTCAGCACATGAAATGTCTCCACTGATGCAGAGTGGTGGGTTTTCACTCTGATTTGATTAGCAGTGATGATTCTTTCATGAGGTGTGACTGTCTGTCTAGATTAGCATCAGCCCAGATTTCACGTAAGAGGCACAGAAAAAAGGAGATGGGAAAAGAACAGTCTGACACGTTACAAGGGTTACTTTGCAGAGTCTCTATCATTTCTGAGATTTCTTGTTTAAAAGAAAATGCTGGAGCCTAAATCTTAATTTAAAAAAGCATTACTATGTAGAACTCTAAATTTAAACGCAAATGCAAAACTCAAATCTCAATACTAGCAAGAGTTAACTAGCAAAAAAAACCAACAACACAGATTTAACTCAGGGAATGTCTTAACATGCCACAAAAGAGATATCAATTCTTTACCCATAATAAGCTAGAAATGTTACACAGGAAGATGTGCTTCCATATTAAGCATAATGATCATCTCCTAATGAACACTGTAGAACT
Source organism: Pygoscelis adeliae (assembly GCF_000699105.1). Lineage (NCBI taxonomy): Eukaryota > Metazoa > Chordata > Aves > Sphenisciformes > Spheniscidae > Pygoscelis > Pygoscelis adeliae. Next base: position 3,223,443 of record NW_008824791.1, read on the forward strand.
TATTATTCATGCTGAATCAACATTAAGCTGCATCACTTCTAAAACTTTTTCACCTAAGTACATCTCATCACTATGCAAGCAATTGGCAATTTTCAATAATGATAATGTGACTTTGGTGGCATACTTTTAATACCAGCAATTTAAACTATTCCCCCATGGTAACATTCCCATATTATTTCTATACTGTAGCAGTGAAGTTCTGAACCTGAATCTAACAGAAGCAAGAAAATTCTGCAGGAAAAGGCAATTTATTGGACCAAGTGATGCAGCTGGAACAGACAAAAAAGGGCTGGTGTTCCTGAAAGCTATTTTGGTTTGCCAATCTGATCAGTTGCCTTTCAACTGATCAGTTGCCTTTACAAACCCTGGTTTAGACACATCTCCGGCTTAGACTAATCGGCCTTTGGAAAGATTTGAAACTCTGCAGCAAGCATTCTGCCTTAATACTGAATATGCATCCACTTAAAAAAAAACACTCACCTCGCAAGTTAAATCTTGGTATGTATGCCATTACTGGCTGTACTAGAGCCAAATGTAAAGTCTCTTCACAACTTCACAGGCACAGAAAAGAGAAATTCTGAGGGCTATTGGACACTGAATTTTCACAATACATCAACAGCAGTTATTTAGCAGAAGAAGTTTCTGTAATTGTCATTGAATGGGAAAACAGAGTATTCAATAAGCATCTGTTCTCTGCTTCCGCTCTGTGGGCTTGTATTAAAAAACTAAACAGAGAAGGATATCAGTTTCTGAAGACCAACTACCTTCCAGCTGAAACAAGTTTAGAAACCGGATGTCTCAGAATCTACTTCAAACCATTAAAAAAGTTTTAATACAATCAAAAGCTGGTTTTGAATTTGGAAGACTTCCCTTTCCATAGGCAAGTTCATCAACATGGTGCCGCAGAAATCAGGAGAGCAACGGGTAGGGCAGAGAGGACCGCATCGTGCTACTAAATGGAACTTCTATTTACTGCACCACAGACCCTAGACACATTTCCAGTTTTACATTTATCTCCAATTTAAACCAAGGTGACAGGATGCTGCAAGTTACACGCATGAGAGATACCTGCCTACTACTCCAACTAGCAATTTTATTTTCCTAATTGGAAAGGCAACGGCAATGTGGAAAATTGACTGACACAGGGCTACAACTAAGAGATCAATGATGGTAGACATCAGGTGCTATGCTTAAAAGCATTTAAAAACACTATTATTATCACTAGTGCCGAGTGTTGCGTAGCAAACTCCAAGACAAACAAGCTATAATATTTCTTGTACTTTCCTAACTTCCAGTATTACAGTTTATACTTACTGCTATGCATACAGTAAGGTTATCTACATACAGACAACTGATGAGATTCCTATTATGTCCTGTGGCCACAGAAAGAAGGAATAAAGCTACACACATTGGCTCTTAGCCACACGCAGATTTTATTACGCTCCATATACAAAGTGTCATTTACTTCTGTCTGTATTTCCAGCCAATTCTTCCAGGAGAGATAAAGCACCAGGAGCCATTGTTCACCCTTTCCTCAACCTTCAAAACAATGGAAATTGGGATAAGTGTATGCTCTTTTGATTACACCAAATGAAGTTTGCTGGCCACAGTGGCAGAGTTCATGGAAACATCATGAAACCTTCTATGCCAGAGCAGAATCTTGACCCTTAATTACCCAAAGCATGAGTTGAGGGACTACTATAGTAAATGCTATAGTAAAAGCTCTGTTTTATTCATTTAGGTAAGGAGTGTTAAAACCAAAATCCTGAATCAAATGTTTCTGCCAAGATGAAACCTATGTGTGTAAAACCCACTTCTCTCTAAACTACCACCTGAAATCTGTGGCAGTCTTCAGAGCACTTGGTTCAGCCATTCTCAGTACACTCCTTCCTTGGTACCACTGGTGCAGGGATAGCAGTGTATCTCTAAACAGATAATATCCATAGCTACTCCATACAAACTAACAGAAGAGTGAGAATTCAGAGGTATCACCACAGCACACAAGAAGCTTCTCAAACCACAAAATAGCATACAGTTTGCTTTGTAGAAATAGCTATAGGAATGCCATCAGCAACATCAGAAATCACTAATGATGATGAATGCCAGGCCTGGAAATTCTGTGAGATGCCAGTTTTTCAAAAACTGTTGAATCTCCACTCTCTGATAAGCATGGCCTCTTGAGCTGTCTCCAAAAAGCAACATGCAGAGATAAAGATACTTAAAATTGCTGAAGAAAAGTAGGGAACAGAGTAAATAGCAGAGGCTTGGGTCACTGGAGTAGAAACAGACAAATACTGTCTGGCAGAATGAATCAGGAAATTAAAGTAAACTGAGTGAATCACCCAGGACAAACTTCCCAAAGATTTCATGCTCTGAAACATACCAATCTCTCAAAAAGATTATGTGAACATTATTGATGGTTTGATAAAATTTGTACCAATATTTTGTGAGGTTTTGTAAGCAACAATTTCTACCAAACTGCAGTTTTGTAGCTTGGTTAGGAAGGATAGAGTGCCTGCAGAAGCTTCTCAAATCCTTCTCATTGCTATGCCTGGATTTACCTTATGTTGCTCTAAAAATTAATTTCTAACTGTTAGGCTGAATTCTCAACTTCTATTGGGGCAAGTACCTTTCCTTGAACAGTTGTTTAACCAAAATGGAACACTCCAATGATAAAATGCTACTAAATAAATCATCTGCATTACAACATTACCTCAGCTTCAGCACAGGTTTACATTTTATACAGTCTGAATAGGTTAAGCAAAGACTCAATAACGAGGAAGTTAATTCTAACTTTTTCCCACCTGCTTCTCACAAGCAGAGGTACACATGAACTCCAACAGCATTAAAAGCCACAACAGATAAAAGAGCATTTTCTGGAAAGCAGTATCCAGATACTGAAGTATTTAAAAAAAATAAAATAAAACAAAACAAAATAAACTACAGCTGGAAAAGACTGAATGCTGTCCTGATTTTGACGAAGTTGCTTTTGCTGTTACTATTTTGTTTATGTCAATTCAAAAATCCAAACCAAATCAAGCAAACAGGTTTATAATCAAATTAACAGGCACACTGAATACATTCCTTGTCCCTGAATCATCATATAATCCTCCACCACCATAAAATTCTCTTGAATTTAAAAAAAAAAAAAGAAAACATAACAAACAAACAACCTAAATGTAAACAGTCTTAATGCTCCAATACATTTTGATCTGAAGTTTGAGGCTTGGTCTATTACAAATAGGAGTCACTCAGAAAGTATGAATTGGAAAATGCATTTCAAAAGGCAAAGACAAACAAGTTCATCTCTACCCTCACCCTCCCTGCCAAGTTTAAAAACCTGGTAATCTCTTTGCCTCTCTGTGAGATTTCTAATATAAATATTAAAAAATATATTAATTTTAATTTATTATGCTGGTGTCATATAAAAATTTTAAGATGGTGTCATTAACAGAGGTTTTAACAAACTTTTTTTTAAATCCTTTTAAATATTTTAAATTAAGTCTTTTAAAACAGTATCAATAGCTCTATAATACAAATACATAAACAAGTGTTTCCATTGGCATAAGCCCAAGCTCAAAGATCCAAGACAGAAAAGGTCATTTTGCCTGTGTTCTGTCAAAGCAAAGTTTTTTTCCATAGTGCATTTATAAATACTCCGTGTAGTTCCTCTCTAATAACAAGTAATGTAGTTCACTCTCCATCAGGAAAGTTATTCTGCAGATTATGTGCACGTTAAAATAACCTCTAGAAAAAACTGTACGTACCCTTTAGCAAATGAGTATTTGGAAAGAGAACAATAAATTAATGATTAAAAATAAGACCAGAAAAATACATCTACTCTGATCATATTAGCGCCTGGGAGCTTCTCTAAGATTCCTTCTGTGTATTACCCAACTAGGATCTAACTCAAGCACAAACCTATAAATTAAATTACTGGCTAACCAAGGCTGGCAACTACTGAGTCAGAAAATGTGCATGGGGACTTTCGAAAAGAGAAAGTGTGTGTACTGAACAACTGCAGGTAACAGCATGCAAACGGATTCGGTCACTTAATCTGGCCTGTCAGGCTTCAAGACTTAGCTTGATCTCTTCAATTAATTTCTTAACGACATGGGGGTTTTTGACAGCAGAAGTGAATCACAATTTTCCTTTCTTATGTTGAAACACCTTGATCATTGTAAACTATGAAGTTCATCTTCCATTTTCACTCTATTTCAATTAAAAATACTAAAAACCACAAAAAAGGTGAAAGCTAAGAAGCTGAGTAGAAATGCCAGCACAAGGGCCGAAAGACTTGAAAGTCAAAAATGAAGATCAAAAAGCAGAGAGGAACAAAACAAAACCAAAAAAACCCCATCAGACCAATGAACCTGAACTGTACTACTACCATACAGCAGGAACCTCTCTGTTTAGCCAGCCTAACTTCTGAGGTTTTCTAAACCTTCATAATTAATACAGGCCTAAGAGAGCTAATATAATTTTCCTTTATTTTGCATTGAGTCTTCACTGGGAAACTTTGCAAATGGAGAAGTATGAAAGCAGTTAAAAAAAAAAAAAAGCATTTGGGTTTAAACCTTGTGAAAAATAAAGGTTGAAAACTCAGATAATTCTTGGAACCCTCTGAACATGAAAGGTTTGATGTTTGCAAGATACCAGACACCACAGGGCTAACCTATTTCTCCAGTAATTTACGGCAAACTTAACCTTATCAGCATTCAGAACCAACTCTAGTATAGAGAAGAAAAACAATACTGTAGAAATATAAGAAGAAGGGGAGATAAAAGGAGAGCAGTGAGGAGAAAAAGCATATCATGTCTTAATTGAATTGAGGATAAGATAGGGAAGGATGGTATGGCCTGCAGCTATGGGAAAACACTTCTGATGATCTAGCGTGCATGCCGAGCAAGGATGGAGACTCCCCAGTACATGTCATTTTTAGAGGAAGCCACTGAAGAACAGGTTTAGCAGCATGCTAAGTAAAGCAGCTGCTGTATGCTTGTTAAAGTTGAATGAATAATTTGCCACGAATAATATGTTTGACAAACTTAGCCTCTCTCTTTTCATCATGTTCCTAGAATACTGTGAATGGAATTGCATTATTCAAATGTATCTCAATCTCTTTGCAGCATTTCCCTACGGAGGGCTCAGCCGCCAGTATTCAGAGCGTTGCTGAGCTGTGTTCAAAAAAAGATAATCTGGTGTTTTTCCATTTCCTGACTGGATGAACAAATATAACCTACTTCTGAGAAGAGACATGCATAAGTATTTAAAAATTGATTTCCATGAGTAACAGGCTATGTGACACATTCAGTGAGGAAAAAAAAAAGGGGGATATGATAAACATGAGAAGGACTGCCTTGCACACCAATAGTTTACTGACAAAAAGTTTACTGTACAAACTTAACTACACCAAAACCAACACACATTGCCATATGCTGAAGGCAGATCTTTCTAGTAAAATTCCCATTTCCTGGCTGTTGATGAAATCCAGAAATGAATAAAAGTTTAAGCACCTAAATTTAAATATTTGAGTCAACAGTTAAGGTTGCTTACATTCATTTCATTGTATAATACTAATCCAGATCCCACTAGCATTCCTGGGATTAAGTATTAAATTGTATTATCTTTCTTGGTGCAACACTTAGTCATTTATACCTACCTAAAAAAAAAAAAAATGCTTCCCTCTCAGTGTCCCCAGGATCTGTTTCTTGTACAGTACAGCAATCACCAAGAGCGTAATTATTGAAATGAAGATGTTGGCAGCCATCCAGATGTCAGTAAGCATACAATGGGTATTACTCACAAGTTTCTCGTGTGCTGTTCTGGGCTGTAATCTGTGAGTTCTAAAAACAGTGAGCTCCCAACGGTGCTTTTTCCCCCCTTTTGATGCCAGATTCTTTTGTAAAACACTGTCATCTTAGATTAGCAGGAACATTATTTATTTTTTAATTCCCCGTTGGTATTTATTCTTCCCATTCTCTAACGCATACCTTTGAGATGGTTGTCCTACCACAAGAGCCTAGATTACAACATATGCATGAAATGAGTAACTAGAATTGCTGCCACCTTGAATTTAGCTGAATGAAAACAGGGTCTAGGAGCCAATATTTGGCATTGCTTGACCTGCCTGTAATGTGACAGCCTTTTAAAACCAAGTCTGAGCAATCAGAATTTCAGAAAAACGTTCTAGGCATTAGCAAGAACACTATCACTTTTGATGATAATGTGATTGTAGGTGTCAGTTTTGTACTCCCCACACCAAGAACAGTGAGGCAAAATGCAGAGGTTTTTTTGAGAAGCTGCCAGACACCAGCCAAAGGTAAGTCAACCAGAGAAAGGAAAATGGAATAAGCATTCTGGTTTTAATTTGATGTGCCTGTTTACACAAAGGAAGCCCAGTTCAGTTCCTGTAGACAAGCCCACCCCTAGCAAAAGCACTTCTGTTGCCTTGTAGCCTCTCTTCTATACGGGTATGCCTGGTCACTTACACCCATTCTGAATTCCAAAGTCAATTTTTAACTGGAAGCTTCCAGTACAGGAACAACTATAACTGGTCCACAGTGAGCAAAATCCTCATACAACACATGCTTAGGACGCCATGTATCTAAATAACATCTATGTGCATATGGGCCTTATTACTACCACTAATTATTAGCCACCAGCATTTCTCTTTTTCCTGCCCTCTGACTGGTGAGAATATGATTAAGTCACATAAGCAAATGCAGAATTTATCCACTTTTTATGTGGATGTCAGGAAAAACTATGCTGGTAAAACTAGGCCATTTTTAGAGTGTTGAATATTCTCTTTCCTAGGGCACTGACATCATTTATTACTTGCAATGTTAAATCTGGAAAAAAGGGGGTCATATGGGGAACAGGCTTTTCTGCATGCACAATTTCATCTCCTAGGACTCTTCTAGATCATTCTCTGGTTTATTAAGTTATTGAGTCCACAAGGCTGGCAACACTGCAGCTTTGGAGGCTGCAGTAACACCTCTGTACTTTCAGTAACAGTATTTTTCCATTTACCTGTGCACCAGCATATATTCAGAAACTGACTCTTTAAAAAGCCTTTGTTTTTTAATAATGTGATATATATTTTAAACATTAATTGCTACCTTTCCCTTGAATATCCATGGAATACAGTGAGAAAGTGACCACACTATTTACATTTGGCCTGTTCACTTCAATAGTAATGAGTGCTTCCTGGAAGACAGAAATGTGACACTGAAATGTGTCACTGTGCTTGAGACACAGGAGTGTTGGCTGGAAACCTGCCTTCACCCCCTAGTGCCTTCACCAAGTTCTGGATAGTGATTTCAGTTGTGAACAATGTGTTATATGACAAGGGTCGCTCCCCTGTGACACCCATGGCTGCTGCTACCGTTGCTTCCCACTTAAAATTTATACAGAATCAAGTCAGAGGCACCAGATCTTCCCCTTCCCAAATATACACACCCATATATGTCACTCTTCAACTCTATGAATGCACAAATTGGAATATGAAGAACTAAATTCAGTTCCAAGTTCTGCAGCATAAACACAGATAATTTCTTAACTTTCCATGTTATAGAGTGACTTTCAAGATATCACAAACCTTAAGGAAAATAGTTTTTATAATACAGTGTCCAAAAAAGACTGACACTAGATACTACAAGGCTTTCAATATGTCATTTTTAATAAACTAGCAATAAAGTGACTTAAGTTGTGGTGACTCCTTTTCCTCCAGTAATTTTCCATTGATTTACTCTAGTGTTTTGCATGTTTTCACTAAATAGGTCGGAGACAAATAAAATATAAATGAGATTTTGCTGCGGCCATAAGGGCCTCACATTAAAGATAGCTCAGTATGAACTCCAAAAGTTCTGGCAGGACATGCTCTGTAAGTAATGTCACTTCATCTGCTCTGGACTGAAAATCTATGTCCTCGTCCTTTGTAGCTTTGTCAATTACACTTGTCAATGGCATTCAAGTGTTGATCGGAAAAGTGGAAAAAGACCAGATCAAGCACTCAGGCGAACTTTCAGAGAACACCTGTTAGCCCTGCTTCAGTCTTCATCCACCCAGGGGCCCAGCACAGCCCCTCTGCAAAACTCTCCCCCTTGCTGTGCTCATTTCTGAGTTAGAAATTAATTACTGAAAATTAACGTCAATGCATAATGAGCGTAAACTATTGCCAGCACAAAAATGTTACTGCCATGCATCTCAAAGCATTAAGAAGCGATCAGAAGCTGCAGCCAACCCCCAGCAGACACGGTCACCCCTGTCCAGGGCCTTGCCTCGCACCAGGACCCCTGCCTGCTTCCCAGCTCTGCACACCTGCCGAACCCACACAGCCACCTGCCCCCGCACCTCACCTTCGGGTGGACACACAGTGTAAATGCTCAAAAAACAGAATTCAGCCGCACAAAGGTTTGATGAACGGTCGCGGACACGTGTGAGGGGCTGTCCGCAGGCATGGAGTCCGTGGACACCTGCGGCATCTTACAAACCCCACACAGGGCTCCCCGAGGGAAGATCCCACCTCCTCAGTGCAGCAGCACCGTGGCTCGCCGCTCCTGCCTCCTCCCCTCCTCCACCCCGTCCTCCTTCTAGCACCTTCTCCCACACATGCTCTCTGCACCTTTCTCCATTGCCGCGGATGGCAGTTGGGCGCTGAGGCCGCCCTGTCCTTCAGCTTGTCGCCCATGCCAGGGTGTCCGTCGTCCTGCAATGGCAGCGAATAAGGCGGGCACTGCCTGGTGTAAACGTTACAGAGCAGTAGGGAAGTGGAGACTTGGGGAGGCGGTTTTGGCTGATAGCGTGTGCCCCTCAGGGCCGTGAGGAAGGGCCGGGTGAGCCCGGCACTGCCTATGCTTTTAAGCCTTTGTGAGAGTGTCTCATGTCCTCCTGAGCGAGCAAAAAAGCATTGGCTTTTGCCACGTCCATTGCAGGGAAGTCGCTGGCAGCTCTGCACCGTGGCTCCGGGGATGTGGCCTGTCGCCCCCCTCCAGAAAACATTCCCCTGCGCAGCACTCTTCCACCACCGCTCCTCGGTGCCACGCTCACTGCCCTGCTTCCTGCCAGGCCAGCAAACCTGGGCCATGCATGAGCAGTTGATAATTGCGTACAAGATGCCATGCTCAGCAGCGTTCCCCGAGCCCCCAGGACATGCAGCCCGGGCCCTGCCCTGGGAGGGGTGCGTGAGCCTGCCTGGGTGCACTGCAGGTGGGCAGGGGTCTTGGCACGGGGTCTGGTGTGTGGCCCCATTTAGCGCCCATGGTGGTGCAGTGCACCAAAAAAAGGAGTCATTTATGCTAAGAAAATTGAGCTGGGTGGTGGGCTTGTTCTTTGGCATGTCTCCATCATAAAAAAAGTCATCTCTTGGATCGTTAACATGTATACTACAATCTTGAGCTGGGGAAATACGGTGCACCTTACTGTAATATTTTAATGGTTTTGGGTCTCAACCCAAGGAAACAAGCTGACATTGCTGTAATACGGCACAGCCTTCCACAGACTGATGTGTGCTGTTGCTAGTAAAATTCCAGCGGGTATAATGATAAAACAGTTGTAACCATAGCCCCAGCATGGACTGACAATGGTTCACTAAGACGTAATTCCCAACCAAATTTCTTGCATGTAATCCTATATCTGACAATGGCTTATTGTGTTTCAAATACCGATTGCGTATGAGTCTGAACTCCATCCTTTGGAGGTTAACAGATAGCCACTGAGCCTTGCAGTTCCCACATGGCTGTGCAAACATCACCTTGTTCATCCTTAAGTTGCTAATCAGACTGTATAAGGTTATCTAATTTTACACTCAACTGCTACAGCAAACAGATTTAAGAAAAAAAATAAAAATCTGTTATTATGCCCAGAACTCAGGAAAGACTTTGAAGGCTGGTACAAAGCTCTCTATTTTCTGACACTTGTGTTGTCTTTTATAGTAAATACTGTGTCACTAAACTGGGACGCCTCAAATACCTAATGGTACCCAGCTTTACAATGTGTTGTCATTATTTTGAGAAATGGTAAGGGGAAAAAAAAAAAGAATGAAGGCTATATCACCTTAGACTGCACATTATGACAGCAAGTTCAAAACCCATCAAAAGAACCACCAAGCTTGTTCTTTTCTACCTTTATATTTATAAAAATAAAGCAGAAGCAATCCATGGAATAAGTACTGTTAAATTGTTTTTCACATGAAAAAATTTCAAGAGAACAATGTGTTTTTCTATCATCCACAGAAGAAACAGTAAACCCACAGGCTCACTCTGTTGCAAAATTCAGTGAGAAATCAGAAATGACTGTGTTTTGATTTAGAAGTGCTGCTGTGGTGTTCAGTGGGAGCAGGGCTTTGGATGACACTAATCCCAGTACACAGGGAAAAATGGGAATCACGCATCAGACTTCTCCCCAGTGATAGGAAGCAGCAGTGCGTAGCAGCAAGTGGCTTCTACCTGGAGAGCCTAGACTGAAGAAGAGCAGAAGTGCCCATATTACAACTCCGGAGCCTTTCCGAAATGAACGTCCTGTGTTGACAGAACATCTCTGCACTTTCATTTTTTTTAGAGCAGAACAGTGAAATAAAAGTACTTTTTGAGAAAAATTGTTGTTTGCCAGTAGAATAGAGAAGTTTTCAATCAAAGCAGTTTTGAGTGAAAGAAATTCAGTCAGCTCTGCTTCAATATCCTTTTATCCACACATGCCTCAAGTTATTATTTTCTTTTAGAGTAGAAGACCATGAAGATTTGTTATCCTTTTAAACCTAAAAGGGAAAGACTGGCCTAATCCTCTCACTATGAAAGATACAAAAGCAGAAGCTTTGGCTCCTGAGATCCAAAGAAAAACTGACTAATAACTAACTATTCAGTGCAAAAATTACTCATTTGGGGTGTAGCATGCTCTATCATCCTTCAGTCAAGATCAAGTTCCATTATCACACGTACAATGAACTTCTTGCAGCTGTGAATTGGTGATTGATCCTTTCTCCAAAGTTGTCCTTGCTACATTGGAATCGTGAATGAAAGTAAAATAACTGATATCTCCAGCCAAAAATCAAGACATTGGAACTCTATAATACACCCTAAAGCTGAGGAGAAGGATAGCAGTGTAGTAGACAGTTAGAGAATAGAAATTGTGCATGAGATTGAGGGTGGTTTCGGCTCATTCATTAAGAGAATTACATCTAGAAGGGACATGGCTATTTGTGACTTGCCTTCAGCATGTTAATGCCTTCAGCATGTGAACTGATCCATTTGTGGTCTTTTGGAGCACAGTTTTGACTTTTTTGTCTAACAGTCATGGACCTGTGCACCTCAGACTTCACTATTCACACAGATCACTTCCCCAACATTGGACGCTTTTAAGATTCGGCTGGACAGGGTGCTGGGCCATCTTGTCTAGACCGTGCTTTTGCCAAGAAAGGTTGGACCAGATGATCCTTGAGGTCCCTTCCAACCTGGTGTTCTATGATTCTGTGATTCTATGAAGATAACATGGTTTTTATCCCACAGATCCCAGTTTTGATAAATGAAACGGTTGCACCCATTTTTTTCTTTCTTGGCTTTCTCTTTTAAGACTTAGTCAATGTTCTCAGAGTTCCAGAGATGCATTGAACTTATGGAATTGAAGTAATATGTAACTAAAAGCCATATTGTCTTCCAGAGATTGGATTAGCATGCAAAATAGACCTCGCGAGATTGAGACGCACTGCTTGAAAGGGTATACTTTCTGCGTCAGTCCTGTAAGGAAAGACTGTTATCCAGTTTTCTGGGTTACATGCTGAGATAGCTTCTTTCCTTTGACCTCAGTAGGCTTCAAAAAGACCAGAGCGGGGAAAGACATTGGCCATCCACAGGGATGTGGATGTAAGTTTTCTCAAATGATGAGCTGTCTTTTTGAAGGAGGGAGTGGTGGTGTTACTGAAGATAAGATGTAAGACAAATGCTTTGGTTTACAATTTTTTTAGAAAGCGATCTTTGGAAGACCAGAAATCATGCTGTACTGGCAATAAGATCAGATAAGTTCAAACAGCATTTAGTGTAGTCCAGTGGCAAATTCAGTATCATAAATAGTAGCTATAGCTTATAGAGCCATTTTTTTCAGTTTTCCCAGTTCGTCCGGGTAGCCATCTATAGGGCTAGAGATCTCAGTAGCATAACAGTAAGTACACCAAACCAGAGTCATTTGCCAGATGCAAAATTTTCAACTTGTATGTCTATAGCTCATAAAAACAACACATGCCTCTGCCATCGCTGTATCATTCCTTGTTTATTATGGTTTGCTGCCACTGTCAAGTAAGAAGTGCATTTTTTTTTGTTTCACTCTACTGACAGTTGAATAGATTAGCCTCTGAACAGTTTTTGTGGCCATACCTTCTGGCCTATTGGAAATGCTTCAGTATGAGAAAGAAAATGCCTGTCTAAATTCACTAACCAGTTAATTCTAGATTAAGAAATAAAATCTGACAATAGAAATTAGAAGAGTACTGAGCAAATAATTTTTCATAAAGGTAGGGGATAAATTTACATACATTATTTAACACAAGGAGAAGAACTTGAAGAAGAACCAAGAAAATGATTGCAGGAAATCTCTATCAATTACAGCTAGTTTTGTTCTATACTGAAAGCTGTGACATGGAGCAACAAGGAAGAGCTCAAGTTTGTTATTCTGACAAAATTAGTCTTTTTTGGAAAAACATCTAACTGACTGTGTGCATATGGTCAAAAAGAGACAAGATAAATACTAGTACTTCCATAGCATATTCAGCCTCAGGATCTCCTACTGTTTTGCAAACTTTAAATAATTCTTGCATTACTTCAGTAAGATAGAAAATAAAATACTACCTCCAGATTGCTGCCTCATCTATAATTACAGTATCTCCTCCAAGGCTGCATACCAAAACTGTTCCCGAGTCAAGAGCTGAACCCAGACTTTCTAACTGAGAGTTCCTGCTCAAACAACTAGCTGAGCTCTCACAGCAATAGCAAAGCAAAGTTAAAAGTCCTGCAGGTGTCTGGTGGCACTTTATTGAAAAAGAGCACAGAACCTACAAAAGGTGGGACATGAATAAACTGCTGTCAAGGCCACTGGCTTCTGCATTTGTAAATTCTACTCCAGGATCCCTTTATCTAACATTTCAAAGCAATTTAAAACCCTGAACTTTGGTTTTTAATTCCTCTGTATAATACATAAACTTATCTATTTTGTGGGATGGTGTTAAAGAAGATGATGGCACTGTTTTCATTGTCAGCTACCAAGAACTTTCCTAGCTGTGAGATCAGGCTATAAAGTTTATTTTTCTTTAATACTTTCAGAGCTCAAATAAAAAAGAGCAAAACCTTATTAGTATAGGGTTTTGTTTCAGTTTCTTTCACCTACTACTCCCTTTCAAATCATCACGGGCTCAGACTTGAGAGAGAATTTTCCTTTTAAATTTATTTTGCTGATTAGCATTTGGACATGATACTCATTATATTTTGAGGCTGAATTCTGACAGTAGGTGTACTTGCTAAAATCATGAGCTTTGGTCTAATGAAGAATTGACTTCAGCTGCAATGTGTATGAAATACTCTCAATTCCTTACTCAACGAATCATAAGATGTTTTGGCAGAACTGTGTTTCACAAGACTGAGATGTGATCTTAGTATACCAGGACCTATAAAGCAAAGCAGTCATGGTGGGGGCCCATATATTTCAGACAAAGGTGGCAAAATTTATCCCTTTTTGTTCTTCGTAGATATTCCTGCACTGATGCCAACCAATGTATAAAACAATGAAACAGGCAATTTGATATTTTCAGTAGAGTTGTATGATTTCATAACTTTTTCCTCGCCCTTATTTACACTAAAGTTTTTTTAAATAGATCTCATTTTACACAGTCCTTTTCCCTTAACTGCTTACTGACACAATAGCATAAAATCTGCTGTAAGTACTTAGGAACTTGATCTAGATCTGGTGGCACTTGGCACGCAGCCCTGGAGTGCAACAGTTTTCTGAGTGATAATTAACAACATTTTATCACATAAATCTCAGTCAAATTAACTATTTTTGGCCTGTGGAATTTTTCACAGAAGCTTCCATCATTACATCTGATTGGGCTTCTGTAAATACCAGTGTGGACTACTGATGGAAGGCAAGCCTCAACCTGACTGCGCATTGGCCCACAATGAGCTAACCTTCTCAGTGGAATGACAAGATTGTATTGCTTGGTGGGATCCTCCCCTCTCCCTCTCTGTCTTTTCAACTGATGCTCCTGCCAGGGCCTTTTTCATGTGAGTGCTGAGCAACATTATAAACATTTCAAAATGAATAAATCAACCCGCTATGTTTGCTGCTATCCTGTATATCGAAAGTGTGCACTTGTCTGGAGCTATACTGTCCCTCCCCACTCCATTCCCTGCAAGCTCATTTTCTAGAATAACGCCTACAAAACGTAACCAATTAATAACTATTACGTTAAATATTTTTCCTCTTGCTTCTGTTTCACCTTTCACAAATGTCGATGATGACAGTAGGCATGCTTCTAGTGGAGCAGGGAAAGGCTAAATATCCTCTCCACATGAACTTTAAGCATCTACCTTATGAGTTAAAATCTTTTGTATTGTTCGAAAAAGTGTGAAAAAAGTGTTTAGCTTCCATTTCTATCGTCTTCTGCTACCATACCATTGAGAAGTTGTGTGCCCTTTCACAGAACTCATGGTCTTCATTAAGACTGTCACTTAAGTAATTTGGTGAAATTGATCCAGTCACTCCTCTATCACCTTATTTAAAAAGAAAACTGGTTGCAAGAGGAGCTGCTGCAGCCGAGGTGCAAAAACTTTAAGTTCTCTACTCTTTCTGAAGGAGTGAGGAGACCTAGTGTTTGTATGCTACCCTCCTGGGAGTTGGTGCTGTTTTACAATTATGATAGCCAACCTAATGACTGAGCAAGGTCCTTTCCTAAGAAGGGCTTATTGTCAAAGTACGAATGTTGTTAGTCTGCAGTTAAACCCATACCATTTTACAAAAATAAGGATTTAGACCTGAAAGTCACTGGAATTCAGACATTCATAAATGCCCAGATAAGAGAACCTGGCAGCGTTTTTTATCTTTTGCATATTCCACGTCTGTTTTCTCTTTGGGTTGACGCTGCTTGCAGAGGTTTTGGAAAGTATTTGGAATGTTATTCCCATGTGTATCAACTGATGTTGATTGCTTATACAAAATACATTAAACAGAGATTATGTATATTTTTAAATATGCTATGTCATTCTTGCTTAATCCTCTATTTTAAACCGTGAATTCACTCAGGAAAGTTATTGTAATTTTCCTGATTCTAGCAGAGACCATGATGTACATGAGACATTGTCTCCTTTCTGAGAAGGCAATTCTACCCTGTTTGTCAGTGCTTGATTATTAATTTTTAAATATCATTTAAGTGGATGGTTCCCTGGAGTGTCAGCAAGGTTTTATCATTTTAGTGACATCTGCTGTCCCTCTTACTTCTACTTGTGTAATCTATGGTGTATTTTCACCTATTTCTTCCCACTAATGTAGTTGTTAGCTATGCTGTTTTAGGTAGAACACTTAAAAATGTGGAGGTTGTGCCAGTGGGTTGGCAGAATCAGGTATTGGCACAATGTTGTTTTTACGTTAATGTGAAGTTTGACAAATATTCTATTTATATTCAGTAGCGCTTTTGTGTAATAAAATGTTTCTGTACCTATGTGCATATTTTTGGCTAAATGGAGTACAGAATAAAGGTATGATTTACGAATGGTGCCAGATTTTTTTTAATGTAATGTGCAATATTCTATAGCTAACAAACATAAATAGTTCCATTATAATGCATTAACCACTTAATAATCTACCCGGGGAGAGGCGGGTACATATATGTGTGTTATATTACAGATAGGCCCCCTTGTCTCTTCTATTTCAAGCTCAAAATAAAAATCAATCCCCAAATTGCTAACGTACGTGCACATAGCAATTGCTGTACCAAGTCAAAGCAATCAAATGACTTACTCAGTGTGGGTGGGTTCAGATGCTGGAGAGGCAGGTATTAACTTTTCATAAAGGAGAAATTGCCCGGTAACATAATGTTGAGGATTGGGAAAGAGCAGACTTTAATTAGTTCATAGTCCAAAATAACTCCTCTGTAAACTAAATAGCAAAAGTCATTCTGTGCCTGTGATAATTTTCATTGTTCAGCCTTGGACCTGTATCTATTTCTAATACAGTTGCTTTAAGAAGGATAAATGAAGTGAACAGAATATTTGTGATGAGACTACCATTAATGTGATACAGCTTTACAATAGTTTTATCAGGAGTACTGGAGACTTTCTTCAGTGGTTACCAGGCAGATGAAAATGCTTTGGGATGTTGCCCCTGCAAGAATCCAGATTTAAAAGTAAAAATGTAATATTTTTTTCTTTTTTTTAAATTACAATCCATTCTGCCATTTGGCTCACCCTGCAGTCCCACGGGCTCTGGCATGGGAGAAGGAACAGGAGTGGCTGGTTGGAAGCTGTGGGAGAGGGAACAGTAAGTGGAAGGAATGCAAAGGGAAGGTAGTTCTCAAGCTGAAGAAACCCTGAAAACCCCTGCAAACAAGCTTAATTTCTGATTAAAGTTGTCATAAAACTAAATTATTCATCCGCCTAATCATGCTGCTCTGATGATGTCAGAATGTTTCCTGATTTTTTAATTAACATCAGCTGGAGAAAGAGACATGACTGTGGATGAGGTGAGGGCCAGAAAGGGAAAGCATCTTGGAGGAGACAGGTGTGGCCAGAATTACTGCTCTTTGGGAAGTCTCTGTTCCTTAAGGCTCTTGTGGACAAAAAGAGCAGCCTCAGGGAAATTATGCTGCATAGTTAATTATCAGTTATACGGTGAATGCTGATAGCTTCTGTGGTCAGGGTGTTGGTTTCTGCATGCACAACGAAAATAATTCTCTGGCCGATACATTTTTAAACGTGAATGCAAGTGTTAAAGACATCTCAGCTTTAAAAATACATTTGTGTAGTGGGTTTTGTTGGCTTTTTTTAAATGAAACTCCCCAATTCTTGCATAACATATAAGCAAATGAGTCCTGGCCTGTCTGATCATATCTTCTACCTCTTCAAAAAGGTAATTTGGAGAGGAAAGATGAAAAGAGGTTTGAGTGTGCAGTGAGAAGGAAGTACAGCAACTGATATACAGTTAGGTGTAGGAAAGGAAAGTTGTAGCAAAGAGCCAGGTCATCGTCACAGGGGAGAGAAGTTCCAGTCTAAAAAAGCCAAAAGTTTCCCTCTGTGGGAGGGGATGCACACTAAAAATTGCTGCTACTGCCCAGCTTCAATTCCTAGCTGATTTTTCTCTGCCATCTTTGGTAAAGACATTAGGAAACAGCCATTGCTCTCAGTATCCCAAACCAGAGCCTCTTGTATAGATCTGCCCCAATTTTGGTATTGGTCTTGTGCCTCCTAAACTGGCAGTCATGCATCTGATCCATGCATCCAGTTCTGATCCAGAGACAGCACACTCCTTAAACTAGACTTCCATTTATCTTAGTTATCTTGATTTATGCAGCATTCTGTGGAACATTCATCATACAGCTTATCTTGAGTAACCTTGAGTAATATTTTAATCTTGCTGCCCCTAAATTTACCCTTTCTTTTCTCAGCCTTAGCCTTGAAGACTTCTCTTGCTGCCCTTGAAAAAATACCTGTAAAAGCTTAGCAGATATCTCATACTTTCCTCCTAAATTTTTCTTCCAGACTCTTTCCTTCTCCTCAGCAGGTCTATTTCCCCATCATGGTTAAAACGGTTGGAAGGTTTGAGGTGTTTAAAGGGGCACCTCGCTGGTGTGATAGTGACTGCCTACAAAACTTTTGAGTTAATTTCACAGCGCAAAGTGGTAAACTATCGGTTCTTGCCAGTTCTCAGTATATGCTTTATTGAATTTGGGGTTATGGAGGTATTTTTATTATGAGTTTATTTTGCTTTTCTAAAAACTTCAAAACATTTAAAACTTCGTTAAATTGTTTGACAAGCACATCTTGTATGCCTCTAGACCAAATTGCTAACCCAGGCATCAAACAACACCTCCCAGCCATTCTATTTCGGATTCTTTTCTACAGGGACTAGGTCTTATTTATTCAAAGTTTAATATATTTTAAACCTCAGTCATGTCCTCTATTATCATTTTCCCACACTCCCACAGTCTGTGAGCTTCTGAGGGTGGCTCTTTAGCCAGGCTTCTGCCTAGCCAGATCCCCTCTAGGCTGCATTCTGCAGACTTTCCTTCCCTTTGGAGCCAGATATGATAAACTAAGATCTTTCCATATCCAGGTTCTCTGGCAACTGCTCTGCAGTAATCCCTGGCAGCAAAACTAATAGCCTTTTCTTGTGGTGATGATCTCAAAGCTCTCTTCTGGCCTGGGGCCACATAAGCCTGAAATCAATCCTGCTTCCCTCAGGAATGGGTCATTCCACTGAACCTCAATGATTTACATTGGTTGACTAGAAGAGTACTCTCAAACCTATCAATAGTTTTGCACTCCTTCCTGTATTTCCTTTCTCCTCCCGGTACATGCTTATTTTTATTTAGAAAAAAAAAGGAACAATAAAAGGAATCACTCTGTATTTAGTTAGCAAGTTTATGCAAACTGAAACATGAAAAATTCAGAGGCCATGCTAAAAATTTATTCTGTAGCTCAACATAATGTGTGAGGATCTGAAAGGTCTCCAAACAGCAAGTGATTTCACAAACCGTACTCTATGCACAGTAGTGCAGAGTGTACTAAGGACAGAACTGCAGCCTTAATGAGTTTCATGCCTTGATTTCTGCATAGTTTAGTGCTTTAATCTGAAAAATAGCCACAGGCAGCCAAATTTTGTAGTTCTTACCATCTCTAGGAAGCCATTTGGTAAGAGTTTAGAATGGAACTTGTTGTCTTTGCTTCTCTTGAGCTCACTTCTGAGCACTTAACGAATCCAACTCGAACACAGGAAAGGTGCAGCTTTGTTGCCTCCATGTTGATAAGTTCCTGCTCTGGGTTTCTGCTGAAAACAAAAGAGGTAGGAAAGTTTTTATTGTGAGATTTCCCACAGGAGTATTTTATGTAGGCTGGGACGTTTGCCAGCAGTACAATATACAACAAATACCACTCCTTGGTTAAAGGCCTGATTTTGTTACCGATGACTGAATGTTTCTAACATGTAATGGATGCTCAGGGATGTATATGAAGCAAAAAGGATGCTTTTGTACCAGTTTCCCAGAAACTATATATTTACATCGCAAGTAACCACCACCACAGCTGGCACATTCATGGGTAACCCTAGCAAAGAAGAAATGTGACAGTGATGACCTCACTTGCCAGCCATGGCATGTCTTCCTGATCATGAATGAAATATGTTGGTGGATTGCACAGAGAGGTTTGTCTGGGCAGCACTCTTTTCTGGACTGCAATCTGCAGAGCTGGAAGTCTAATACACACTGAATTCACATACATGTCTATAAAATATTTCTGAATATTGCAGAAGGTCTCCTAGTGGGAAGCAGGAAACAACGTTCCTGGAGACATTCTGGCAGTCACAAAAAACACCGCTCCCCCAGAGTCTTCTTGCTCTAGCGGCAAGCCACTGCACTCACTTGCCTTCCACCTGATGATAGCTTGGGAATGAAACTATTCCTTGCTTCCAAATGCATTCAGTGGACTCAGATGCCCATGTTAACTGTCAAATGTAATCAAACTGGAAAAAGTATATTGCAAGAATCTCCAAGTGCCTGTTGCAGGACACTTGACTTTGTTCACTTTTTCCCTCATTTTCCAAAAGCCTTTATAAAAAAAAAAAAAAAAGGAGTACTGGAGATCCTGAATTGTCTTTTTCTTTTCCTAGTGGGAAAGGAAACAAAGGTGAACATACATAAAGAAAGAAAAGCTCCTACACAAATACTACTTGGGTTTGTCCTGGGATAAAGCAAGTAAAAAAAACTTCTTCGTGGACCAAATTTTAGTATATTTTTTATAGGAGAATTTCTATTTGAGGAAGACTATGTATTGAAGAAACATGCAGAATGGGTCAAATAGTGTTTTGACCAACAATGTTGTGTCATCTTTTTGGAAAAGATCCTCCATTTATATCAGGTAGTTCAGAAATAGTATTAAATGTTAAGAGAACTTAAATGCCTGTTTAGCAAACACAAACCTTGAGTAGCAAACATTACCGATCTTATAGATTGGATCAGTTTGAATATGAAAAAGTAGATTTATATTCTCTGCAGAAGAGATGAAAAACATTTGAACTGTTCATCAATAATTAAAGTAATACTGATTATGGTAGCACTTTCCCATCCCACTGTGCGGTAGGTAGTTGGACAAATCCACCTTATTTTCATTGCCTTTTCGTCCAGCAAGGGTTCTGCTCTTTGTGTCCAGTAATCGGCAGCCTGACCAGAAAGAAAAACTACACTCCAGTCACATAACTCCAATGAATAGCTTCATGACTTTCATGTCTTCTGAATGTGCCAGAGGGTTGGAATAGCAGCTAGAAGTGAGTAGTACCATGCCCTGCTCAATCAAATAGGCTCGGCAAAAGTAGAAATCTGCTATGCAGCTAAGCAAGAAAATACTGTTACTTCCAGTGATCTCTGAATTATCGGTGAATGATTCAGTTCATTTCACAATGCCAAGAGCATGGTGTATTGCTAAAAAGCTGTTAAACCTAAATAAATGTGTGCATTTATTGTAAACCTAAAAAATATATATTTAGGTTTACATTGAGACTTATGTTCAGTCTAAATGACTTTTCCATAAAAAGTGAAATTGTACAAGTAAAAATACAAATGTATGATATGAAAAAGCAGTAACTTCCATACTCTTAAGGAGACTTTTTATTGAGATGCTGAGGAGTGCTCATATACAGTGATTTGGGGAAACTGAGATTCTCTCATAACAGTTTGTGTCAGCTGTTGACAGTGTAGTGAAAGGATGTGTTGTATGGGTGTCATGTGGGAGGTGGCCATACTGAAACAGTTACTGATTCAGCTCCATTGATTTTGGCAGGAATCTTCCTGACAGAGACCTTGATCTTGAAGGAGGCTGAACTACTCTCTTATTACCCCAGGGGATGGGGTCTCAAGAGCTTCACTGGAGACTATTTCTTATTGATTTTAAAAGTCTGCTTGTTGTAACATGCATCACATTAATCTTGTGGGATGAAGCGGGCAGAGGCAGCACCATAGCAGATACAATGGCCCTGTGATCATCATGGGTCGGCTGCATTTGTGGTACAATCCATTTGCAGCAGTCGTGTGCAATCCGGTCTCCCAGGTTCACAGCCTGGCTGCACGCAGGAATGGGGCCAAACCAGGCTTCTCTTCCAAAAGGTCCCCTCTTCTCAGGGACCGGAGGATGAGAGCTGCAGGGTGCACAGCACACACCACCCGTGTACCTGCCACGCGACTCTCTATGCACCAGCAATATATAGTCTGGGAAATAATTGGGCATGAAAAGGACTGAAGATTTCTAACTCTCTTTAAACAGACTGCTGCTCTTCTGTGAAGAAACTGAAGTGAAAAAGAGTCTCTACGACTCCAGCATGTTTCCATGAGAGGTGATGTTTTGTATCTGTATATCACATTTTATATCTTTAAGGTAGCATTTTTAAGTTACCAAAAGCCAAAAATAAACTCTGGAACTAATTGCTAAAATTAAAATAGCAACTAGGAACTATCTATGGTTTGGAAAAAGACATACATATATGTGACATAAAATGTGTTTTTGGTTTTATATACTTGTACACACCACTTCCATTAAGCCGATCCCATTTATTTAGCACATCCGTATGTGTTTCTGTGTGTATAACCCTCCCAGAATAAGACAAGTATCTGCTGAATAAAGCCTTACTATATTTATGCAGCCAAAGATTAGTTTCTATCATTTTCACTCTGTAATTATTTATCTATCCTAAGATTTTTTTTTTGAAAGATCAAAATTTTATGTTCCTGAGCACAACTGCAAGTTATCATCTGCCATACTCACAATGGATCGTATCTGTCTTTGCGGTCAAACATCAGTGCTACTGTAACTCTTTATATTAAAATTGGTTTAGATCTCCAGATGTTTTTTTAATGTTCCATTACTTTGTGACTCTAATGTAGTTTCCTGTAAGCATTTCAAGAAAAAATAAAAATAAAAAAAAAAAGCGCTAGCTGAAAAATTAATACCATTTCAGTCTCCTCCATTACTGTAATGCTTGTGTGTGGTAAAAAAGTTTGGAAGGCAACCCTGCAAAAGAATGGCATTCTAGCACTGCCCAGGGCAGGGAGAGGCATTGGGGCGAGGGGATGCCGCAGGGGCTGATGACCCCAGCAGTGCAGCACTGACCCACCCCACAACGCTGTGCTTACCTTTGCCCCGTCAGAGCCCCTCATCAGCAACTCAGACAAAATGGAGAATCGGATCAGTTTTTCTCATCTGCATCCGTGACACACCTGTGGACACAGCTGGGTTACCTGCCATCATGAGTGGGGGGAAGAAGAAAAGAACAGACAAAACTTTTTTTTTTTTTTACTTCCAAGCTTGAAAAACAATGTCGTCAAGTGTTAAGCTAATTTGGTTAAGAACCATGTGTCTGTTGTGGTAAATTTTTTTTGTTTTTTCCCAAGTCTGACTGGACCCCCAGGGAAAACAGCCCCAGTGCCATTCGCTAGCCCCTCGCTGGGACTAGAAGTCCTTGTAAAGTTCAGGAGCTTTAGGGACTTCTTAGCAGGAGTAGCATTCAGCACCAAGCAGGCCTCCTGAGCCTTTTAGTTGACAGGTGATAAGTCACCTAACATTGCCTTGGAGCCATCATCTGCAGAAGATACAGAAAAATGGGGAAAACCAGGTCATTGTCTTGGAGGCATCATCTGCAGAAGATACAGAAAATGGGGAAAACCAGGTAGAGGGAAATAGGGAATGCTCTCTGGTAGCTCGTAGCTCTGGACTGTAGCAAAGTCCTGCACCCCATTCTGCCAGGTACCTGATCGGGTGCCTAATTCAAACACCCAATTTTTTGCTTACAAGCATGAATGATGCTCCACATGCTCTTGGAGCAAAGTGCTTTAACAGGACAGGTCCAGAAGAAGTTGGTCCCTTGTCATGATCAAATCCAACAAGTCCCAAACCGCTCATGCTGAAGTCAACTGGAACAGTTAATCCCATGCTCCAAAAGAAATACCAAAAGAAGACCTATTTCAGATGTTACTGAAGAATCAGCCAGTGTCTGATTTGCTACTTCCACATTACAATTAAGCTTTCCACTGTAATGTATTTCATACATGGATTTTTCTGCCAGTGTGAATTTTTGCTAAGAACAAAAAAAAAATCTGACATTCTCAATTAGGTATTAAATGAAGGCAATGCGAAACTAATAATTTTGATGTAATAAGAGGAAATTAAAATGACAGCTGAGCATTTCTTCCTCATAAAGCTTCAGCCGCAGTGGCTTTTCTGCAGAATATTATGTTATGTATCCACTGCAATGTTTAGTAAACTCTTCTTAACCTCACTTATTTTCAAATAACCAGAAAACAGTGGTTGTCAGACCAGAAATAAAATACTATTGCTTCATGCTAAGCAAAAATAAATTTTCTTTATCTAAATGAAATGAAAACAAGTTGAACAAAAATGCACAGAGTAACATTTGGCAAAAAGGGAGAAAAAAAAAGCACAGACTAAAATATCTGACAGGCTATACTAGCCATGAAGCAAAGGAATTATTTGGAGGGACACCTCTGCATCTCTTCTACTGACACTATTTTGCTATGTGAGAATGACTATTAATTGGAGCAAGGAGTTAACACTGAGTGAATTATACTTGGATAAAAATTTCCCCCCTGTAGTGGGTAGGACTGGTGATTAGGATACTCACCTGGGTTCAGGCCATACTCCAGTGGACGCTGAAGAGTGTCAGGAAGACCTGAGAGCTCCTTCTCAGAATAATCTCATCACGAGGGCATTTCACAGGAGAGAGGAGATGCAGAATTGGAGCCCCTCGAGAGTGGAGTGATGGAATTGAGGATTCCCTGGACCCTGGGGAAGACCCCCACCCCTTAGCTCTTGAGCAAAAGGCTGAGACCAATGATACCGTCTTCTAACCTCTGCATTCAATTAGTTCTTAGCGGCCAATAAATTCGAGTTATCTTTCCAACCGGTTTAGGGACAACTGAACCCACATAATTTGGCTAACTATTATAGGCCAAAAATATAAACACATTTCACGGGTCTAACTGGCATAAATTACTCTTGCTGGGTGTGTGGGGGAGCGGATGTGTGCCAATTCATCTTGAAGGTTGTTTACTGATTTGATATGTTAGAACCTTTTATCAGATCAATTATTTATGCCATCAGCTGGAGGAAAAAAATAATTGTACGTAAATGCTTACCAACTATTGAGCCAGTTTTAAAAAAAACTCACTAAGCTCGGGTGCAAACAAAAAACCAATCTTTCTTCAAATTCTTCTACAGATGTATTAGTATGCTTAGGAAATGATTTTGTACAAACTGCTGTTGCACTTTAATTAGATAAAAATACATGTCACCAAGAACTTGCACACTCCCTACTCCTTAATTCTGCTAATAAAGAACAAAAGTAACAACAAATCTATCTGGAATCCTTTTCCCATCACTAATAATAAAGATGATGTTTGTTAGCTAGTTTAAATGAAGAAATAAAAAGCAGATCTTGCACACAAACGCAGCCAGTGTAAGTTCCTGCCTGTAGGCAGTATGTCCGTGGGAATGTACTACTTTGAAAAAAAACCCCACCTGCTATACGCTAATTAATCGATGATAAGGTGAAAACCAAAGGCAGTAGCTTTAACAAAAAGGGAAACCCTCTAATAAATGCTAACAAAATTATAGCTTCGCAGCCTTTTATGATTTAAATTATTGACCAAGAACAGAATTTTCAAACCTGCTGATCGATTTTGAGGAGGTTTTTTTCATGTTTCTCATTCCCATCAAATGATTTTTGAGGTGTTCTTCATTTCTGAAAAGAAAGGTGCATTAATCTGAGATGCCTAAATGCAAACTCATCTAGCCAGATACAGAAATGTAAGTCAAAAGAGCACACCATTCTTTAGTGTTTTGATAGACAAAATATACTGTTTCAGATAAAAATGAATAGCACAAGTAACTTTTTGGTGGAGTGTTGGGAAAATAGGGAGAAAATGTCTTTCCAATTAAACATAATAAAACACATCACTCAAAGAAAAATGCCATTGGAAATACAGATACTGCATATCATTACATGTGAACGCAAACTTGAATAGGAACTGTCAAAACAAGCCAAGTATTCAATTCTATCTTCTTCCCTACAGTTCACATTCTGCTAAAATACTTTGGACCATATTTTTGTCCTCCTTCATTTTTTAGATTTTTGTAAAGTAAATCAGGTTTCAGACAACATGCTGCATGAGGTGTCCTGGCCAGTCCCCTAGTGACAACTGTGTCTAGCAGCTTAATGGTGCAGCAGTGAAAAATCAAACCTGTGTATTAATAAACCAATTTTAAAATTCCCGCTGTCCAAAACCCCTCGTAAACAATCAGTAACAATTCCTGTTAAGTCAAACTTCAACTTCAAAGCTACAAAAGCTTACACTTACATTTTACTTTGATATGGATCAGAGACTAATCTACACCCTAAACTAAGAGATAGAAAAAATACTCTCAATTTTATCATTTGGGACTGAGACATGCCCTCCATTTCTGTGTAAGCTACTTTTCCATCAGATTTTTATTTAGCTTTTGAAAAGTTATAATATTCATAAGTTATTTGAACTTTTCAGTACATAACCCTGTGTGTAAGCCCTGTTCTGCTGCACTCTCAACTCCATTGAAATTAGGGCTCTCTTCTGAGAGCTCAAATACATAGGCTTTGAATTTGAAGACCATTAGAAGATTTCAAACAGAGCATTGGTATGCCCAGAGGGAGTGGGCAATTTTTGGCAATGCTGCAGAATGCCATAAAAATCAGGCCGTGCAAAAAATAAAAAGAAAAATAGCAATGTATTAAGTACAAAATAAATGTCCCCAAGCCAGAAGCAAAGGAACTATGAACATGAGTATGGACTAAAACTGCGTGGGGGAATGGCTAATTTGAAAATTAAATTGCTGTGTTCAAAGGGCAAAAATGTTTCTTTTCCTCACAGAACACATGGGTACAAATTTCAGTTTGGCACAGTAGATGAGAATAATGTATAAGAGAGGTGAAGTGATATTAATCTTCCAGCTGAGAGGAATATTATTGCATGTTCAACTGTGACAGTTTCTTTTGCAGAGAACAGCAAAAATCTTTTGATAAAGGACATCAGCTGTTTTTTCCCCCTTAACTGAGAATGTTTTAGATGATGAGACAACTCAGTTTGTTTCTTCAAATAAGTTTTTGACTTCATATGATCTAAGTAGCAATTCTAATTCAGATCCTTCTCTATGTATGAAACATTTTCTCCTGTCTGTAGGTGAATTATAGTCTCACAAAAATCAACTAGCCAACTCAAAACCAGTCCCACTTCAGCTCTCCACAACAAAATTATATAATAAAAAAATGTGGAAAAGAGAATGAGGAAGAAGATGCCAACTTGTAATCAGAAGCAAAAAAGCATTTGGAATTAGTTTGCATGGGCATGCAGCCACGATAGAAAGATTGGTCCATACTGACACTTCGTTGCTGTGCTGCGCTCAGATTTGGTATGAAGGATGAACTCCGAACCGAAGCGGTGTGTTGTGCTGGGAAGGAACCTTCTGAGCTGCTGCATCGATGTGGCTTCTGCAGGAGAGCACAGAAATTCGACTTTGCAGCCAGTCTTCAAAATAAACAAACAGTGGAATTCATTTTCACTTGATAGGAAACACACGCTGCAGACTACTAATTGAAAAATGATGTTTCGAGGCTCTTAAAAATTGTCATCTCAAACCGTAGGTTAGTGTAGCAGTCATTGGTTGAGGAAAGGATGACTTATTCTAAATTCAGTGCTTTTTAAAAATCATTTTAATTACATTACTGAATCTAAAATACCCTACTTCTAGTGGATCCATACCTTCTCCTCTCTGAGTCTACGGCAACAATTAAGTATGGCTCTGTACTGACATCAGTTAGTTATGCTATTGCACATTAATGCTGTAGAAAAATGAAGCTGTTGACAATCAAAAACTGAAGCTGTTGACAACTTAAAAAATGCTGTGTTAATTTCAGATTAATTCAAAACAAATCCTGTTTACCAAATGGAAACTTAGGACTTTTAAACAAAGCAATATGGGCTTGAGGGTTTTTTTGTTTGTTCTCTGGGGTTTTTTGCCCAAAGAACAAACAGTGGTAGTCTCAATAAGAGATGTTCTAAACAATACCTGAATATTCAGACCAAAAGTTGTCCTTAGCACTGGAGTCAAAAACTACAGCAAACAAAGCAACCTAAAGGGATCTGGAGTTAAATTGTGGATATTTCTCCTCTTTTCTGTTTACTTTTGCCCTATTTTTCCACAATTATTCAGGATAGGTTTAAACTTCAGTGAACAAAAAGATAATCTAAGCAAAGAATATAATTTTTAAGTGTTAAGTTAGCCTGTGGAGTGGTGCTAAATCCAGTATCTTAACATCTCTTTTAGAATTGTGGGCTTCAAACAAATACACCATCACGGTTCACCAGTTTTCATTTGTTTTCATAATGCTGTTTTCTGCAAAAAATGTACACGCCATTGGTGTTGGCTGTCCCTAAATGAATGGTCGGGATGAACTCTTGAGGAAAGGCCACTGTGTATGATCCCCTCCTTACTCCTCTATTTTCCTTTTCTATTGGTGGGAATGCCCTTATTTCACGAGAGCACTAAATAATTTGTTTTCTTTTGCAGGCTTTGACTGCATCAGGGGACTAGCTTGGATTTTCTTCCAAACTACCCAGTTACAGAATTGGAAATCATGCACCAGGCCATGCTAGCGGGGTTAATTAGGGTCCTCTGTACTTTTCCTGGACCGCTGATCTGGCAGCAACGTTAGACTGACAGGCATTCTGCAGGGAGTTTCTCTGACTGGGGAATCTCCAGAAGGATTTAAATGACAAAGTGTGGTCTGGCAGTCGCTGTTGCGGTGCCCTTTGTGATAGGCTATAGCTACAGCAGTGGCTCTTAAGAAGTAATCAGTTCCTATTAAGCAGCTTCACCTTGCTATTCCAAAACCTGACCCTTGCTCAAGGCGAGGACGGCTTTAACCAACTTCTTCACTCAACTGAAAAATTTCCATAACCCTCGTGCAATGCAGCCAGGCTGCAGGAGGCATTGGGTGGCAAAGGTGCTCAGCCCTAAGGGCGCATTAAAAACCACTCAGAAAGAGCAAATTCTCTGAGGTTCATAGTGCCACCTTCAGACTGTCACAGCTTGGAGTACCTGATGCTCAGGATTTTATGAGGAAATTTTATTCAATACAAACCTACACTAGATTTTCCTCTATTAAGGTCCTTTGGGAACAGCTATTGCAAAGAGGTTAGTCTTCCTGCAAGATATGAAAGTTTATCAAAGCATTACAATGTCCTTTGGGAGGTTGGTTCAGTCACAAGCACACTAAGAAAGCTTCTCCCTGTCTCGGCAGATCCGCATTTGAACCCCAAGAAAGAGGGCTGGGCAGGGTGGCTCCCAGGTGATGTCTAATTCACAGTGCCCGAGAACAACACGCAGCTGAAGCCAGAAAACTGACTCTCCAGATATGTAGAGTTATTTCTACAACTTGTTGATTACGGTGTTCTTCCTAACATCCTCTTAACATATTGGTATTCCCTAGACTTGGGCTCACTGCTGTTTTGTCTACGTGTCTATCAAGAAACCATGCTCCCAGCTTCTATTCAAAATTGTATGTATTTTAGGCACCCTCTATTGCTGACCCTGATCTAAGGCTGGCTCTTTATTCTCAACATATGACCAGGCAGCTATAATTATTGCTTTATGTGCCTGATATATTTCATCTGAGATAAATCTGTCCGTATTTCAGCTGGAGGCTGATTTGACAAAGGGAACCCAGAAAAACAGATTTGTTTACACCGTCGAGCTGGCAGCCTGTGGACTGCTTGACTTCTGTTTAAAAAAAAAAAAAGTCACTCTGTGAAGTGGTTTGCAAAAATACTGATATCAAGATCCAGAAGTTAGCCTTTTTTACCATTAAAAGGCATTTATAGCTTCCCTGCTGATTTTTTTTTTTCCTAGTGTAAGAGTAGCTCTCAGCACATTCTGTAAAAGGAGAACTTGAAACATCCATTAAAAATAATTGAAGCTGGGAGAAAAATCTGAACGGATAAAATTACTAGTTTTTTACTTCCATAGAAAAAGGCCAACAAGGATATCGCATGACAATAGCCAAAGGAAAGTTTTTAAACAGAAAACTTCTTGAGAGTTTGGGATGAGTGTCCCATAGTTCAGCCAGATAACCAGATCACATGCACAAACACTTTTAGTTTGGAGCAATGATAGTTAGGTTCTCTGCTCCAAGTCAGCTTTCCCTGGGATTTTTATTACTGATCTATATACTTAACTGATGTATAACGTTGAATATTAGTTCAATTGCCATGCTGAGTCTTTGACTTCAGATTACTTTACTTCAAATTATTTTATTGTTATGTCTGTAAATCCAGTTACCAAAAATATATTTTTATAAATAAATTAGAATCAAAGAATAGAATCATAGACTTGTTTAGGTTGGAAAAGACCTTTAAGATCAAGTCCAACTGTTAACCTAGCACTGCCAAGTCCACCACTAAACCATGTCCCTAAGCGCCACATCTACAGGTCTTTTAAACACCTCCAGGGGTGGTGATTCCATCAATTCCCTGGGCAGCCTGTTCCAGTGCTTGACAACCCTTTCGGTGAAGAAATTTTTCCTAATATCCAATCTAAACCTCCCCTGGCGCAACTTGAGGCCATTTCCTCTCGTCCTTTCGCCAGTTACTTGGGAGAAGAGACCAACACCCACCTCGCTACAACCTCTTTTCAGGTAGTTGTAGAGAGC